>NW_007740088.1:420-1588 GCF_000696425.1 Galeopterus variegatus | reverse complement strand
TTTTTAACTAGGCTTGAGAGATTATGAGTTTTTTAAAGCTATTTGTATTGTGAAGAATCACTACGTATAGAAAAGCACACAACATCGAAGTGTACAGCTCGATGACCCACAGCAGGGCAAATGCCCATGTAGCCCCCACTCAGTTTAAGACGTACAGTGTCACCACTTCCTCACTTTTCTTTATCGCTTTACCACCTCAGCATGCATCCCCAAACAGCTCAGCTCAATTTTGCCTGTATTTCACAATGGGAATCAGGCAGTAGGCATTCCTGTGCGACTGGCTTTTCACTTAACATTGTGTTTGTTTATGACACTCGAATTGTGACTTTTTTAATGGTGTCTGGCTGTGCACTAGTTTCAGATATTTCTGTCATAAGTATTATTTTTTAAAACAATAAAACAATAAAAAGATTTCTTTAAAAAGCTGTCAAGGAGTGGAGGATTAATTAGTTCTGGTATATAAATACACNTTTTTTTTAAAGCTATTTGTATTGTGAAGAATCACCACATATAGAAAAGCACACAACATCGAAGTGTACAGCTCGATGACCCATGACAGGGCAAATGCCCATGTAGCCCCCACTCAGTTTAAGACGTACAGTATCACCACCATTTCCTCACTTTTCTTTATCATTTTACCACCTCAGCATGCATCCCCAAACAGCTCAGCTCAATTTTGCATGTACTTCACAATGGGAATCAAGGCAGTAGGCATTCCTGTGTGACTGGCTTTTCACTCAGCATTGTGTTTATTTATGACACTCAAATTGTGACTTTTTTTTAATGGTGTCTGGCTGTGCACTGGTTTCAGATATTTCTGTCATAAGCATTATTTTTAAAAATAATAAAACAATAAAAAGATTTCATTAAAAAGCTGTCAAGCAGTGGAGGATTAATTAGTTCTGGTATATAAATACACTTTAATACCTAGTGTATGTTAAAGTGCCATCATTCATTCACTGTAATACTTAGCTGATTTTAAAGCAGGAGAGCATTGAGGAACAAGCAAAAATGTCCCTGTAGGGTGGAATCCAAAATGCAGACAACAAAACCATAAGTATATATAGTATGGTCTCCTTTTTGTGTATCATAAAATATGCTGGGAACATACAAAACAAGATGCATCTGAATACCGGGATTGCTAGTGATTTTTCTTTTTATGTTTTAA
>NW_007740088.1:0-290 GCF_000696425.1 Galeopterus variegatus | reverse complement strand
ATCCCTCAGGAGCCATAAGATGTTTTCCTTTGAGACCAATTAAGGCCCTGGAAGTGGTGATTTGAAAATTCAGTCACCTTTGGAGTCTAAACCGCATAATCTGGGTTCCTATCAGATGAGATGGTTCAAGCCAATCTGCTATGTGGGGCCTGAGATCCCCTGATCTTTCTTTCTTCTGGGAAGCAGTTGGGCTTAACAGGCTCATTATGGACACCGGTTCTTTAAGGATAACGTCTCAATGGCCCTTGTAAGAAATGGGTTTTCTATGTAAAGTAAGAAAGGGGAAGATG
>NW_007740087.1:30173-32132 GCF_000696425.1 Galeopterus variegatus | reverse complement strand
AGAATGACTAAAAAACTAGGAGATTCACCTTCCTAGATTCTCTTGCAGTTAGGAGTGGCATGTGTCCAGCTCCAACTAATGGGATAGAAAAAAACTCACTAAGTAGTACATCTGGAAAAGTATTTTAAAAGAGAAAAACATAGTTCTGTTCCCTTTGCTTAGGAAAATACCTGACCCTTAGTAAGTACTTAATAAATGATAGCTAATAATAATAATAACAGTAATTTTGCTGTTGAAAAGATCACCAAACATAGAACAAAGTAATGACTGCTAACATTAATTTTTCATTCCTCACTATTCCTTAGATTCAAAAACTATTGGCTGGCATGGAAACCATAATGGTCAGATAAATCTTCCTTAATGATAGCATGCCCTGGAAATTGGTAGAATGTGCCAGTGGTAGCCGATTACATCTCAAGCCCCTGAGAGACTGGTCTCTTTCAGAGTTAGGTGTTTCATGGCAAGGACTAAAGCCATTACTCGTCATGGAATTTTTAGACAGTGGTGAAACCCTGAGGATTGAATTACGGGGAAGATAATAAATTTTGCAAACTACTGCTGTTCAGAATTTTTGTGGATGTTTGTAATATATGCTCTCCAATCTTTCTCAACTTTGTATAGTGAGAGGGCTTGATTAGAGATGCTGGTAAAGTGGGATGAGTTGGTAAAGAAATATGTCATCCAGCTTTTTTCCAAATCTAAACTTCCTTGAAATGTTCTTGGATGGCTGTGCAGTGCCTATATTATTCCATACCCCCCAACTTGTTCTCCCACTTTCCAATGTTCTTTCTTTTCTATGAATACCACACATGTTTCATGTTACTCCAATGCTCAAAAGCATTTGCGATTGACATTATTTACATAAGGACCCCCCCACCCCCCGTATTCTCATTGTAAAATTCAAATCTTTCCAAAATGAAGTCCCAGTCTAATCTTATCTTTCATGTTGCCTTTACATGTATTTTCCTCTCCAACTATTTGGTTCTCTTGAAAGTATCCTAAATGCATCATGCTGTGTCATGCTGTTTGAAATCCCCTTCCCAATGTTTAATTCCCATTTATGTATTACTGGTTCTTTAGGTCCAATTCAAGTGCCTTCTTCATTCTTCAAGTCTTCTCAAGCTACGGTGGTTTTTTTCTCCTTTGAACTATAATAGCTTTCCCCCTAGTTTTATTACCTATACTATTATCTCCTTTCATCTAAGGAGATAATATGTATAACTTTTTAGCATAGTACAGGAAAAGAAAGAAGAAAAGGAACTGTTTTAAAATGTTATTTGATTCTGAATATGTGTACTTTGAATCTCCTTATAAATTTTTTTGAACAGTTTTTATTTTTCTTGTAGATCCTACAGACACAGTACTGCAGGGTAGGTACTTGGTAGATAACAAACAAATTCTCATGGCCAGTGGTTTTTCAACTGGAGTTCGGGGAACCCTGAAAGTCCCCCAAAATACTTTCAGAGGATCTGAAAGCTCAAAATTATTTTCCTAATAATACTAAGATTTTATTTGCACTTTTCATACTTATCACAAATGTACTGTAAAGTTTTCCAGAAGCTACGTAACTAAAATGTTGTAGTAGATTGAATGCGTAAGCATATATGAGAATCCAGCTGTCTTCTTTACTATCTAAACATTTAAGAGATTGGTAAAAATGTAAAGTAACACTTTCCTCACTAATTTTTTTTGGCTTTGAAAATATAGTTTTGCTTTTTTAAAAATAAAATATGCCACAAATAGTGACATGTAACAGATTAATTGTGGTTATTTTAAAAGGAAAAATAAGTAGTTTTTAAAACTTTCTCAAATTTTTTTTCTCCTTTTTGTCTTTTTTTCGTGACTGGTAACGGGATCGCAACCCTTGGTGTCGCGCCTGTACCGCGACTGGCAACGGGATCACAACCCTCTGTGTCGCGCCCGCACCGCGCTCAACCAGTGAGTGGACCAGTCTCTATA
>NW_007740087.1:27341-28943 GCF_000696425.1 Galeopterus variegatus | reverse complement strand
CTATCTTTAACCTATTTTTATTGACAGCAGTCACATTTCATGTTCTTTTTATTTAGCTGTTTTTTACACTATTTTGCCATTTCAAGGACTGAAATATAGCATTGTGTATTTCCAATCTCTGACTCTAATAATATCTGGCATTTGTTTAGTGTATGGTACCAGCCTAGCACTCTTCTAAGTTCTCTACAGATATCAACTCATTTAATACCCTAGAAACTTTGTAATGTAAACACTCTTATTATTCCTATTTTACAGAAGAGACCATTCTTCGGTTGCAAATATTATACCCATTCAGTAATTAAGTGAGGTAACTCAGCTAATAAATGATGGAAGCATGATTCACACACAGGCAATCTGGCTCTGGAGCAACCTAGCATACAATGCTATCCTGGAAGTTTCACAAATATTTATCCTCTCCCTTTAAAAAATAAATTAATTTAAANTGCTATCCTGGAAGTTTCACAAATATTTATCCTCTCCCTTTAAAAAATAAATTAATTTAAAAAATAATAAACAAAAAAAGGTGTGGTAAGAGAATCAATAATTGATCAAATTAATTAATTTTGATTAATTTAAGTCTTTAAAATTTATAACATTGGAAGTCACTTAAGTTGTAATGATACTAAATAGAATAAAGATATCATTGCTAAGAGACATATGTTTTTGTTCAGTCAACCTCAGAATAGGTACTCTCAAATTTTAAGGACTTGTTACAGGCTATCAAAATAGTATAAAATCCAAAACCTTGCTTCTAGAGTTGTAATTATTTCTAACTCTCCAAACTCTGCATTAGGTTGTTAAATGTGAGAAGCTGTGACTCAGTACTGTACAATGATGATGTAATTGGTAAATGAAGTTGGTGTGGAAGCTGAGAAGTGCTGGAGTCAGACATGACTACATCACCAATCTGGTTGTGAAACTGTGACCAAATTGAGGGTTTAGGAAGGTTAACATGAATATTTACTCTTTTGACAGCTGGTATATAGGCAAATCCAGACTCTGTTACTGCCAGGACTTTGTTCTGGTGCAGCTCACTACTGTAGACATTTTTCATCATCCTTAAAATAGACGATGGGTAGAAGAACTCTTCAGCCTATAGAGTGGGAGTTGCTTTTCTAACCAAATGGTTATTTGGCTGGCCTCACTAATGCAATTAATTAATTTGAAAGATTGTACATTAGAATCTTAATTAATCTACCCTATTTCTCTTTTCACAAAATTTATTCAATAAAGAAATTGCTCTTAACTTGTGAGTTAGTACTTAGTGCCTCAGAAATCTAATGACTAATGCTTTGAGGCACCAGATGTGCCGTATCTGCTTCAGCAGTGTGGTTTCCCTTGGCCTTCCCCTGAGAAGTCCTCATGGTCTAAACCTCTGGAGCATGCAGTCTGTTTGCTTAAGGAATGTGAGGGGGATTCCGAGAAGGGCTCACGGGTTTGGGTGGGGAGAGGGGTGTGGTTTGTATCTTGCTCACTTCCTCCCTGTTTTCCATGTCCAGATTTTACACGGATAAAACCAGAGCTCCCAATGAGTTGACAAGTTTTACATATTTTCATTTTCTGTCTAGGCCTTTAGGATTAAGGAGTATTGAAAAGGATGGT
>NW_007740087.1:25085-26177 GCF_000696425.1 Galeopterus variegatus | reverse complement strand
TACCAATCAGTGTTACACCTGTCCCATTCCTACGTGTTACTTTTTTGTTGTTAACCAATTTCAAACAAATTTATGGTCTTGATGGGATAGACCCTTTTTTGAAATAAGAAAATCCACTTAATTTGGAAAAGACCTATTCTTAATTCAATTTTGTAGAAAATAGTTACATTAGGAATGGGATTTTTTTTTAAAAAAATAAACATGTATACAATGGTAGATATTTTATAAATCATATTTTTCCAGTTTCAGAGATGCAGTAAACATACTTAATCTAGTTCTCTTTTGGAAACAAAATTAATCTTTCTATTAAATCTACAAAAGCTAATTAATCAGTAACTTCCTTAGGGTTTTACTCTGCGTTGTGACAGCATCAGTATACTCATTATGGTTTAAGCATTATGAAATAGCACAATGGATACTCAAACATGAAATGTGAGTATTTATGCTTCTGTGTTGAGAAGTATCATTTGTAAGTGCAAATATGCCAGCTTTATTGGCATCAAGAGAATTTTTAAGCACTCTGCCAATAGTTACAAATATGAGCTTCACTTTTACTTCTAAAACAACTTAATAAGAACACCTTCATTGATTAACTATTTTTCTAATTTCAAATTTTCTCTTCCATATATTTGAAAGATTCTTTGAAGTTTTTTACAAAAAAGCAAGAATTAGAAAAATACTCCATTGTACCTACCTATTCATTGCTTAAACTTTTTATTATTCTCTATTTTCAAATTGAACCAATAACTCAACTCCGATTGTGTTGACTACCCATTCTACATTTTTTTCTAAGCTTATCTACCAAATTGAAATTCTTTTATGACATTCAAAATTTCTGTTATGACTTTCATATTCTGGAGGAAGATTATACTGCATGTATTTAAAACTGAGTCCATAGATATTGTCCCTGAAATATGGCTGCTGTGCTTTTAAATGTCTTACTATGTCATAAGCACATAGCATTAAGAAAGACCTTCTCTAAAGGAGAAATGAAAACTAACTTTTTAAAAAGTAAAATGCGGGCCGGCCCAGTGGCGCACTGCTACAGTGCGCTGCTTGAGAGCGTGGTGGCGCTCCCGCCGAGGGTTCGGA
>NW_007740087.1:18640-24606 GCF_000696425.1 Galeopterus variegatus | reverse complement strand
ATGGCTGCTGTGCTTTTAAATGTCTTACTATGTCATAAGCACATAGCATTAAGAAAGACCTTCTCTAAAGGAGAAATGAAAACTAACTTTTTAAAAAGTAAAATGCGGGCCGGCCCAGTGGCGCACTGCTACAGTGCGCTGCTTGAGAGCGTGGTGGCGCTCCCGCCGAGGGTTCGGATCCCACATACAGACTGGTTCCCGCTCACTGGCTGAGCGAGGTGTGGGAGCAACACTGAGGGTTGCGATCCCGTTGCTGGTCCCGGTCTGGTACGGGTGTGACACTGAGGGTTGTGATCAGTTGCCGGACACGAAAAAAGACAAAAAGGGGAAAAAAAAAAAAGTAAAATGCAACTTTCTTTCTCAACAAAATTTTGCTTTTTGAAGTATTGCTTATGCTTAGTAAAATAATACTTTTTCTAATTCTGTGATACATTATTGCCAAATTATTTTCAATATGTATTTGTCTGAAACTGAAGACAACCCTGTGAAAGGATCTGGGCGAGTGACCCTAGCTGTCAACCTGAGCAAGAGCGGCTTGAAAACTTTTGCTCCAGAAAGGAGCCGAGGCTTAGAAGTGCCTCTCTGTTTCAAAACAAAGTTTAGCAGAAGGTATACTGGAAGCATGTACTTTGAAACAGAGGGAGGCAGAGTAGCAGACTAGTAGTTTGAAAGTTCTATGATAGCCTGACATCATAAATGAGGACATGAGGCACCAAGTCCATGGATGAGATAGGTCCTTAGCCTGACTTAAGGTAAAAGTCAAGGCTCAGTACAAGACAACAGGAGTATACATGGAACAAGTCATGTCAAGATCTCTGTGTAGTCCTGAGCAACTTGTGCTTCTGCATACCCTGTATGTTACTGCACACCCAGAGCAACTGTATGAGGCCACCCTGACACATTTAGGACTATCTCAGATGCTCACTGTACCTTTCAAGCTTTCATTCTCCACTCATTTCCAGAATGGCTTTTTCTTGTCCTTAATATCACAGTTAAAATCTTACCTTTTTAGGTAGTTTCTCCCTAAGCATCCAATTTAAAGTAGATTCCTTTTATCCTCCTCATAGGAATTTTTTTTACCTCCCATTATACTAATTTTATACTATCATTTCACAACTTTTTTTCTTATTAGGCTCCATTGGGACAGGCATTATATCTTTTTGTGTGTTCCATGCTTGGCAGTATAGTGCCTGGCCCATAAACAGCTCTCCTTGAAGACTGTATTTGTTAAATAAACAAATGTTAAATGAGCAAACATGCTACTATTAAAACTGGCTAGTGAAATTAGTAAACTGAATAGAAGTAAAATACGTTGGGCTGTGGGAAGAACTAGGATTTCCAGGAGCCCACTGACCCCCCAGAAAGGACAAAGGCAGTGACTTCAAGATCAAGGCAGGAATCTTGGTTGGCTGACAGGGACTTACCTTTATTCCGTTAGGAACTCAGGAAATAAAGCAGGAGTGAAGTGTGTTCGAGAGCTTGTATAATAGACATGTAGCATGGTCCAGGCCAGAGGAGGTTTCCTCGGACTGAAAGGAAGAAAGAACTGCAGTCAAGTCAGTGCCTTGAGCTGATGCCAATTTCAATCCAGATTGGGTTAACATCTGAGCAGCAATGTCTACAAAAGAAGGAAGTAGATGGTAAAGAAGACGGTAAAAGCAGCCTCCAAAGAACCCAGCATGCCCCATTCTCATTCCTGTGGAGCCCAGGCACCATTACTACTGGATTTTAAAGATTTATTATAACACCTGCTTTACTTACTGCTTACTTTTCTTTTCTTTCTTTTTTTGCCTTTGCAACTTTGAGCAACATCTTAAAAAATGTAAAAGGAGGTGTGGCTTGCTTTAGACAGAGAAGGCCAGTGAGGAGATTGGGAAGTAATAGGATCTCACTCAAAAGAGAGTCGTGGCCAGTGCTGTGTATAGGGAAACCAGCAATGGAGGATGAGTGGTGTTAGTAGGCCACATTGGTAGGCGGGCCACATTGGGAAGTAATAGGATCTCACTCAAAAGAGAGTCGTGGCCAGTGCTGTGTATAGGGAAACGAGCAATGGAGGATGAGTGGTGTTAGTAGGCCACATTGGTAGGCGGTCCATGAAATAAGAAAGGTGCTGTCCAGGAAGGAACATTCTCAACCTAACACTGAGATTTAAACTTGTGAGGGACCCATTCACTGCAATAATTTATTTTCTTATAAAAAATTCCAGCTGCATAAATGCAGGTTGGGAAAGATAAGTGTCAAAAAGAATATTTTTGAAGCTACAGCATTTTCATTCAATTGTATGTTTGATATGTTTTCATTCACTCTAAGTTTGTGTCACTCAGAATTTAATGTTGAGATAATAAAAAACAATTTCCTGATAGCTATGTTAGACACAGTAATCTTATTCCTCTTGCCTAAATGATTTATTTCCAACTCATTTTTCGTGATCATGGTATCTCCCCTGCCGGGTAAGTATTCCAACTCATTTTTGATAGTTTAAAAGGGTCTTGTGTTTGAGTTTTATATTTTTCTCAACACTAGTTTGGCTGTCTTCTATGTCCAACTAATCTTGTTTTCAAATTCATGCAGAGCATTTTCTTATTTCAAGCAAGTTGCTTTTTGCCTCAGGACTTACCCCTCCACCCCCATTTGCTGATGAACAGTCAAATGATCCTTATTCATACTCAGGCTGCCCAACTGTCACCCCATTGCCTCCTTTTCTGGAAAATATGAAGGTAATTATTTGCAACACTGCCATTATTAAATTCTACTATTTTCCTGCCATTTCTAGTTGCAGAATCTGCTTACTTGCTCCCCAACTCTTTTTCATTCTTTTTGACTCTCTTGGGAAGAGCCAGGAGTGCTTATAAAATATCATATTGTTTGCCTGTACATCCTGTCACTTGGAAAAGAGAGGGTCCCTGCTACACTGAAAAACATAGATGTGAGATGAGGCAGGTAACCCCATTCAGCCTTATGGCTCTCAGAAATTTAGGCTATCTGGTGAATTGTTGTATTATCTTTTAGACTCAATATTTAGAGCCAGCCCATGACATGTTTCTGAATCATTAATAATAATTGTTCCCTGGCATATGAGGGCAATTTCCCCTTTCTTGACATCTCAGTATAGTAACTTATTATTTTAAGTGGTTAATGCATAATTTTTGAATATTGACCATTATAGACTATGCTATTTCAAATGGAACAAATGATATTTTCTCTTCCTTCTAATGTGAATCACTCCTTCTTATGAAAAATTTATACTTCTAGAAAATTAGAATTCAAATTAGTCTTTAGAAAGATTTGAAGCAAAAGGAAATGATTCTGGCTGGATTTTCAGAATTTAGTATTGACCAAATAGCATCTACTTCATTACTGGTTGCTGAGTGATGGGCATCCTCCAGGCCATGCTCTACTGGAGATGGTGGAGAAGCAGGAACAAAGGAAAGGCAAGTCCTTTAACTTTGTGAATAATAAGAGTTACATTAGGTTAACATGGAATGCTTGAGTGTTATTTTAGCAAATAATACATTTTGATCAATTGTCGTTTTTAACTTACACAATCCCTATCATTTGATAATCTAAAAACATTTAAATCTTAGAGAATGTTGGAACTAAATGGAACTCAATAATCATTTGATTCAACTCCCACGTTTTTAAGATTAAAAAAAAAAGGACATTCAGGTTATATGACTAGCTTCAATTTCATTAGCCAGTTAGGGGCAGATTAAGCTCTTGAAATAAAGCTTTCCAACACCCAGTCCAATTTTCTTTTGTTTATAAATTAATATCTATTTTGCTCTTTTCCTAGGAGAAGGAAGACTGTTACTCCGCAAAGTTTTCCTTATTTATCACCATGTGTCCCATCCCATATCTGCCATGTAAAGTGTGGGAGGTTTGGGGAAACGTGGAAGTGCTGTGAGCTTTAGGATGAGGAAGAAAGGCCACGAATGAAAGGGACTAATGCAAGGGCCACTCTGATGCTTGGGCTAGGAGCACAGGGTTTTGGAGATAGAGTCTGTTCATGCCTAGCACTGCAAGTTTATCTCACACTTTCTGATTCATCACAAGGAATTATCTGAGATGGCTGCCCAAGGGAAAAGAGTGTTTATGACTCACAGTCACTTCTCTGAGTAAAATAAAGTTTAATAGGCAAGTGCTGTGGACTGTATGTCCCCCCAAACTCATTGAAGCTTGACTCCCATTGTAACAGTGCTAAGAGGGTGGGAAATCCCTTTATGGTATTTGAAAGGTGGGGCCTTTGAAAGGTGATAGATTGTGAGGACTGTGCCCTCATAAATGGATTGATCCATTTATGGGCATTGTCCTGGTGGCTTTATAATGAGGGTAAGTGAGAAAGTTAGCTTACTCTTGCTCAGTGCATCTTTGCCATGTGATACCCTGTGTCTCCATGGGATTCTGGAGTTCCCACAAAGAAGAAGACCCTCTCCAGATGTATTCCTTGGACCATGGACTTTCCAGCTTCCAAAACTGTAGGAAATAATTTTTGTTCCTTTATAAATTACCCAATGTTGTGCTAGAGTCCACAGACCCTTCAAACCTGTTGTACAGACTGGGTCACAAATCCCTCACACACAGGTCATGAGCTCGGTAATTGGGAAAGATTGACAGATGACAATCCAGGAGCTGTTAGCAGAGTTGACAGGTTCATTCCATCATGAGCTCAGTCGCAGCTTCCTCAACTGCATTAGCAGCTTACAGCAGCCTTCCACAGATCCAGCAGCAGCAGTGGTGGCCTCCTGGAGCATCCAGGGGTCCCTGCCAGCAACAGCTTGCAGCGACAGCCTCCAGCAGCAGTAGCAACCTCTCTGTGGTCCCCCCAGGGCGTCCCAGGAGCAGGGGGGGGGACACTGTATATCAGAGCTGTTCATCCTTTATACTCAAGTCCAATAATTCAGGAACAGCTGGGTGCCAGACAACCCAGGAACACCTGGGTGTTCATATCCACAGTTATATCAGACAATAACCAAGGAACACCTGGGTGCACGTGCACAGTTATCATATTTACATCAAATGCTGGGCAAGGTTCAGAACCCCTGAGGGATCCTAACCATTTACTTTCACTTTCCCTACACCCAGTTTTAGATATTCTGTTATAAGCAACTGAAAACGGGGTAATACAGCAAGGCTATATATGTAGCCTCTACATATGTAATTGCCTGATAGATTCATCTAACCAACCACTCATGTCTTTGGATTTTGTTGTTGGTAATGTGTTGGTAAAATACTTTGAGGGATATTAAAAATAAAACTCACAAAACTAAGTATAAGCACAATCTGTACCAATTTGTGGTTGTAATTTTCTTTTGCCCAAAGATATTTCTCCCCATCCAATATGGAATATGTTCTTTATCTTATCTCTGTCATTTCAAGGTTTCTAACAGATTACTGGCTGATCTCTACAAATTCTTAGTCCAGATGAGGTGGAGTACAGATGAGAAGCTGATAACCCCAAATGAGTGGTTTGATAATATACACAAACATTTCCTCTCATGGCCCAGATGCCTTCTGTATTCTATGAAGAAAAAGGATATAAGCTATATAAACTGTAATCTTGAGGTTAGAAATTGCTTTCTAAAAGAGACAAATCCTTTTGGACCCTGAAGTGACAGTTTGCACAAAATTTCATTTGTTGAAAATATGGTCCATCCATGGCTGGCACTAAATAAGAGAAACAATGCATCTATCATGGAAAAAATATGCTTTATTTTGGCTATAATCTAATACTTTTTCTAGATAAACTATAAGAAAGGTTTCCTACCTAAAGACAGCCCTGAGGATAACTATATAAAAAAACACAATGGAGTTAATCCAGTTAAAATGTCTGAATTGGTTAAATGACTTAATGAAAGAGATTTTGAGAAAATGTGTGGAAAGATTGTGAATTTTAATGGCTAACTTACTTACGGGGTCACTCTTTCTTTCTCTCTCTTTCTTTTGCTGGATTCTCTGACTTTAATTAC
>NW_007740087.1:14417-18509 GCF_000696425.1 Galeopterus variegatus | reverse complement strand
CTTACGGGGTCACTCTTTCTTTCTCTCTCTTTCTTTTGCTGGATTCTCTGACTTTAATTACCTGTTTCTTTCCCATGGTCCTGGGTTTGGAAGGCAGTACTGAGTCTGTGATATTATATCCCTGTCCCACTCCACTTTTAATTTTGCTGGTTTGTGTTCACTTACGGGGTCACTCTTTCTTTCTCTCTCTTTCTTTTGCTGGATTCTCTGACTTTAATTACTTGTTTCTTTCCCATGGTCCTGGGTTTGGAAGGCAGTACTGAGTCTGTGATATTATATCCCTGTCCCACTCCACTTTTAATTTTGCTGGTTTGTGTTTGCAAGTGTGAGGGGCACATCAGAGAAGTCTATTCTATTTGAATATGAGAACTCTAAACAGATTTTGTTTTATTTTAAGTTTAGATTTATAGAGATATGCTTTACATATAACCAATATGATCACCTTTTTTAAGAGTACGGTTTAATGAGTTTTGACAAATGTATATAGTTATGTAATTTTATCATAATCAAGATATAGAATATTTTTATCACCCCAACTCATTCCCTTGTGTCCATTTGCAAGCAATTCCCCCTCACTATTCACAGCTTCTGGCAGCCACTGATATGTCTTCTGTTCCTATGTCTCTGTATTTCATAAAATTCAAGGACTTCATCAAAATAAAAATCTTCTGCTCTCAAAAGACACTATTAACAACATGAAAAGATAAGCCATAAACTGGGAGAAAATATTTGCAAAACACATATTTGATAAAGGACCTATAGCCAAAATATAAAAAGAACTCTTAGAATTTGTTAATAAAAAGACAAACAATTTAAAAATTGGAAAAATATTTAAATAGACATTTTAGAAAAAAAGACATATGAGTGGCCAATAAACACATAAAAAGGTGCTTAGCATAATAGGTCTTCAGGGAAATTCATATTTTAAAACATGAGACATCACTATTAGAATGACTAATATAAAAGAGACTGATAATAAAAAGTGCTGATGAGGATATGGAAAAGCTTGAACTCTCAAACACTGCTGGTGGGAATCCAAATGGCAGTATAAATCACTCCTCTTGACTTGTTCATTGTGTGAGTGTGTGATTGCAATCTCAATAAAATATCAAATATATGACCACATTCACATATAGAGGTAAAAATCTTTTAGAAACATGTTTAGAGTCACTCACAGGAACTTGTTTTAGGATTAGAGGCCCTATGAGAACTGAAAGAGTGATTATAATCTGGACTATTCCCCTAATTGTCTCAATGGTAAATATAAAACAATACCAATGCAAACTTCACTGAATCTGTGGAAAATGTCTTTATATCTATGAACAAGAAGCCTTGGTATTTGGAACATGACTGTGGGCATGTTGAAGAAACCAAGAAATTGTGTTTTCACTTTAGTACATAGTTTTCTTTGGGATGTAGACTAACAACTGGCTAGCTTGGTAGTATTGCACAAAGTGATATTTGTTTCTCTTCTCAGAATGGCTTTAATAGAAGATCAGGGATGCTACCCCCATGTCTATAGCTCATTTCAGCCTCATTTCTCTTCCTGTCTAAAGATCTACAGAAAAACTGACTCTTGTCTCTAATTCCATTGTAGTAATGGCCTGCTTTCCCCTATTTCAAAGAAAGTGGAGAAAGATTGGCTTTAGAAACACAGAAGGCAAGATAAAGATGGGAAATTGGGGCGATACTCTCAATTTTCACTTGGAGTTATTTTCCAGTTCTTTCCATAGATTCTTGTTCATGTATTTTTGCTTTCTGCTTGGAATTTTCTATTCTTCAGTGAAATATCAAAGAGATTTTTATATCTGTAGCACTTAAAAGTATTTGTGATAAGTTAAAAGGATTTTTGTGCTTTTAATTTGATTTAGTTACTAACAAGGAGCTTAAAAGAAATTAAAAGATAAGAAAGTTAAAAAATTTAAACAGGTAAAATTTTACTTTCTGCTTATAATTAGGAAGCACAGTTGATTATTTTTTAGGGTATTGGGAACAATTTTTATGGTAATGTAGTGGTGGTTACACACCACTGTGCATTTTTCAAACCCTGTGAGCTTTATAGCACTTAATAGTGCACCTTTCATATATGCACACTGAAGAAAAACAAAAACAAAAACAGTACAATTCACCAGGAGATCCAGGGATCCTGAGATGGAATGCAGACTCTGACAGAAGACTTTAATGGTATTACACATGTATTACATAGCCTCACTGAAGGAGAGGGAAAAAGTTCTGACTTAACTAATTTGAAAAATTGTGATTTGACTGGACACTGTAAGGGTACATATAAAAGGAAATGTATATGAACACTGTAGTTTTTTTTTTCTCAAGCAGTGTAATTTAACAATTCTGAAATTGTTATACATGTATACTGAGATTGGACAAATAAGTAACAGGATAGTGATGGTGTAGCCATGTAGGTTTCTCACTGCTGGAATGGGAAGCTACTGATAAGTAAGAAAGTATGGCTAGAATGAACCACGTGGCACTGGAATAAAGTAAAAGACATCAGTGTGAATTCATGGTTAGCTTAAAGTGGATACAAATTGACAGGTAAAGAAGTAACTGTACATAGCTTAGTGTACATCCTTCTTTCTTAGCTCTGCCTGCTAAGAGAGCCTGGAAGCAGTGACACACCAACAGTATTGAGCTCACCTAAGATCTTGGTGTCTAACGTGATCCTCCAATAAAAGAAAACAAGCCTCCTTGGAGAAATGGCTGTGATTCCAGGGCTGCAGCAGTAAAGCCTGAAGGATTTTGTGGTGTAAGAAAGTAAGGAAGTGCCCAAAACAAAATGATGAGGGGATGCCGTGGAGACACAGGAGGCAACCGATGGAGCTCACAATGGCAAATGATGAAACAATTTGAACAAAAATATAAATAATATTTTTATAAATATAAAATTTGGATGACAACACAAATTATAAAATAAATACCCATGAGTCCATACTTATATACATAAATGATTAAAGAATAAATAAATGGAAGAAAAGAGATAAATCTCCTAAAAGAAGAATCCCAAATAATTTGTGTGGACACAGCCCCTCCAAGCAGGTGAGGATAACCCGCTATGTGCATATCTGTAGTGTGAGCTGTGCTTAGTGATTTGCTTCCAAAATAGAGTGTGAAAAGGGAGAGTGGTAACTGTACAGTACAGAGACCTGACAAGTACTGCCCCAGCCTGGTGACCAAGGTTAACATCAGTGATCACTCACGCTGGTGGTACGTACCTTTGACATGTGATGAGAATGGCATTTCACATTGGTGGTCTTCCTTGCAGAAACCTAAAACTGTAGTCAAGCAAAATAGCAGACAAACCCCAGATGGAGGAATATTTTACAAAATAGGTGACCAGTAACCCTCAAAACCGTCAGTCATCAAAAACAAGGAAAGTCTAAGAAACTGTCACAGACCGAGGAGGCTGCGTAGACGTGAGGACCAAACACCATGTGATATCCCTAACGGTATCCTGAAAGAAAAGAAAAGGGCGTTAGGGAAAACTAATGGAATCCAAATAAAGTTTGGAGTTTAGTTACTATGATGGGTGAATATCGGGTATTAGTTATGCCAAATGAACCAAATTAATATAAGACGTTAACATTAGGGTATGTGGGAATACCCTGTACTATCTTTACAATTTTTATATAAATATAAAACTACTCTAAAATTAAAAGTTTATATAAAAATTAGTTGGTAAAAGTTTGACTTACTGTTTATAATTATCCTTAAAAATTAGGGAAAATATGAAATGATATTAATAAATAGAGGAAATAAAAATGATAATCTCTTTCCAGGGAGAGATATGGAGAGCAGCACACAGGAACCACTTTTATAATATTTTTGATTTTGCTGTGCTTCTACATCAGATAAGGCTCCAATGCTAGGTAGGTTAAAGGATGCTGCCTATTATTTATCTGTAATGTAAATTATAGCAGGGGAAAGAGAAATAATTTTAAAGGAGAAGTTGCTGTTTTATCTCCACCGTTTCAGATCGTCCAAATCTAAGCAGCCTGACTTGGTTCTTTCTTTTCGCTACATTGATTCAATGTAAAAACAATCTTTTCATTCAAGATATCTCTGTCTCACCCAAAG
>NW_007740087.1:3713-13717 GCF_000696425.1 Galeopterus variegatus | reverse complement strand
GCTACATTGATTCAATGTAAAAACAATCTTTTCATTCAAGATATCTCTGTCTCACCCAAAGAGTGAAGGAAATAATTTGATTCTCAACCTTCAGTTAAGGTTACAACTCTTTTTGTCATGAAATAAGATAAATTGTCTTAGGAACATGAAAATATAATGAATCTATTCTTTTTTTTTTTAAAAAGAATTATCTAACTTTTTAGAGGAGAGAACTGGAACTTCATTGATAGCAGAAAATAACTTTTATGAATTTCAGACTCCCTGAATTTTCCAAGTAAAAGTATACTGAGAGTTGTGAGACAGAAGGCAGAATAAATCCTTTGCCGCTGCCCTAGAAAATCCCCATTGTGTTTGCTTCCCTGAAGTAACATGGCAACTCTTGTCAGTCTTATGCCACAAAACATCAATTGCTTACTGCAAACATCCTAGAAGAGAATTTTTAATCTATCTTTTGGGACTTTTAAGGCTTCAGGTAATATTGAAGTCAACTTTCAGCACAATGTGAATCTTTTTGGAAGCAGCGATTTATGGCGTTTGCTCCTTGGGAACCATGGGAACAGATGTTCTCGATACCACACACAATGGTTGTGTCAACTGCAAAAGGAAGTGGAGAACTGAGGCAGCTTTCCAGATAGGGCTGAGCACAGAGCACTTTGGTCCTCAATTATCTTGATGTCACATGGGGCCTCCAACCTTTCAAATGCTACTCTTGGCAAGTAAAATGCTCACTTTTAGAGACTTTTCATAGAGAAAAGACAGGGGCATAAACAGATGCACAGTCAAAGACACCCTTCAGATATTTTAATATACTTGAAGCAGCTTTAAGAGTTAATTAAAAACTTTGCTAAAGGAGCTTTTCATTTAAGCTAGGCAACTGCATTAGAACTTCATTAGAAGGGAAGGTTAAAAAAAAAGGGGCAGAAGAACAAATAGTGGAGAATTCGTAGACGCTCATATTGGAAAGTACAATATAATCAGAGTACAGTAGACCCTAATTCCTGGAATATCCCTGGTGTACCCAATTTGTCCAGTGTCATTATTAACTGTTCCCCCGCCCCACTTAACTCTCAAGTTTTCTTATTTGGATTAAACGGCTATGCCATTTAAAGGCCATTGAATCCAGCACCAATTCATATTGTTCTCTCAGTGTGATGGTCTGAAGTGTAGCAAAACAAGGCAAAGCAGATCTAGAGAATTAGTGTATCCGACTACACATAATAGGAATTAATAACCAAAAGCCCAAATTTCCGATCCCAATTTTTATGTAGTAAAAGTATCCTTCTTCTCTAATGGAGCAATGAATTGGGAAATAAGGCAAGGAATAAAGCAGAGAAGAAATCTAAATATCCCCTATATTAACGATAAAGTTAAGTTATGAGATGTAGCTTAGTGGGAAAATCATATGTTTCTTAGTACTGGTCCCCAGGACTGGGCAGCTTTAACCAGTCATAGAAATGCTGGACCTGGGCAGGGTTCTCCATTTGGTATGATATGGCTGACACTGAAGCCACTGCAGAGAATTACTGCTGCCTGTGGCAAAACCAGTGAGGTGGGGGATGGATAATAGAGACAGAGATGAGATGAGGGAGAGAGAGACAGGACAGAAACAAAGTGCAGAAAGGAATGTTTTCACAATCGTGCAGCCTCCTGTCCCTCAGGTTAGTTCCCTGCACTTACAGAGCGTGGTGCAGGTAAGAGTATTAGCATGAGGATCGGAAGAAGGTGTGGCCCTCTGTAGACTGCTCAGCCCCAGGAGAGATGAGGAGCTGAGCCTGGTGAGCATAGTTTATTCTTTTCAATTATGCCATCAGTAAGTATCAAACAGGTGGACAGTGGCCAATCTTGTCATATCAAAGTAGCTCAATGGAAGGAAGCATCAGGACTGGGGCAGAAGCGTTTCTCCAAAGAACACGTCAATTATTAAGAAGAGAGAGAGAGTATAAAAAGCTTTTAGTGGTTTAATTCTCATAATATTATGGTAAAGTAATATTTTAGATATTAATTTAAGTTTCCAGAAAAAGTAGATGAATTTCCTAGCATTGTTGTGGAGGTGGGGTCTCTTAGAAGCTGCTCCTCTGAATTGCAGATTTAGTTTCTCTTTCTAATACCTAATAATCCCCCCAAACTTATTCACACTGAAAATTTAGCCTTTTCCTGGGCTCACTTCTCCATTTTGATGCAACTATCACAATATGCTACCAACAAATGAGCAACATCATTTGAACTGGTTACCTGTGGTTAGAGCTGTCTTATGCATGAACTGTTTTATGTATGCATGGGATGAGTATTATTGTACCTGAAGAAATTTTATTTTGCAGATTGACTGTTCACATCACTTGTGATCTCACCTCACACTGTTGGAACCAATTGCATTATCTGCCATAAATCATCTTGTCTGCAGGGTATTCGTTCTCAGTCAAAATTACAGACTTCTTATCTATTTGTGGGGAAAGTGAAAACAAGGGTGTGCTGATGAGTTTCAAAGCTGAACACATTGATTCATTTCCAGGGAAGGGAACAGTAAGAAAATGGCATGTTTCCCATCAGCAGACTGAAGCCCTGGCCGTCAACAGTGCGTTCTGTTTTACATTTAGATTAAATGCTCTTTCTCCCAGCAGCTGCCTGGTGATTACCACAGAGGGGATTTCGATCAGCATGGTGAGAGGGGCGATTGCATTTCCTCCTCATTCACTCCGTCTTCCCATTGGCTTCTGAGATATGCAAGGGACTGAAATGCAAGTGTGGACAGCTTCCCTAACTCAGCCCTTTGGGTACTGCTTTGCTGTGGATGGAAGTGGGGCTTTAAAAGTAAGATGCCTCTCACTGGGAATTTCAGAACAGGCCATCTTCTCAAGGGCAAGGCCACATACAGAGGCATTTACCAAAGCAGCTCTACAAAAAAGCAAAAAGAGTGCTCTGTACTTAAGTTGATCATTTTTTTTCTTTAGCTCAAAATTCAAATTTTTTTACAGTTCTGTTTTTAATGCTGATCCCTCTGCCGGACAGCTTCCCTAACTCAGCCCTTTGGGTACTGCTTTGCTGTGGATGGAAGTGGGGCTTTAGAAGTAAGATGCCTCTCACTGGGAATTTCAGAACAGGCCATCTTCTCAAGGTCAAGGCCACATACAGAGGCATTTACCAAAGCAGCTCTACAAAAAAGCAAAAAGAGTGCTCTGTACTTAAGTTGATCATTTTTCTTCTTTAGCTCAAAATTCAAATTTTTTTACAGTCCTGTTTTTAATGCTGATCCCTCTGCCTCAAATACAGAGCTTCTACAATTTTACATTTTTGCTGACTGTCACATGGGTCATTTTTCCTCTTTATTGTTGATCGCTCTTGTTTTTTGTTTGTTTATTGAAATGATAAAACAGATCATTGGGTTTTCCTGCTGGGGTCCCAGACTATTTACATGGTCACCTAGCAACTCAGATGTAACACATTCTGAATTACATAGAGTAGCTTTACTTATGTACTAGATTACATTATGCAGTTTGTTCCAGAAAACACGACAGAGAAAAATATCAATAGCAAGAGCAAAGAAGCCTCCCATTGTTTCTCCCCATAACTCCTAGGAACATCTGGTCTCATTAATCTCTAGCAACTTGCTATATGTGATAGACATATCCTGAGTTTCCATTCATCTCAAGCATGGTCCATTGAAAACTGCTGTTGCATAGCAACATAGGCAGATGCTTTAAGAGCATATGTTTACCAAAGTGTTCAAAAGGAACAGCGTTGTCCAGCTGGGTGAGAATGGAAAACAGCATGTTTTGCCTTACAGTCATTGGTGTGAATATGGCCCAGGTCAGAAACAATTGAAGAATCAGTCCAACAAATTGGGTGGTCTCAGCTTAATTTCTTACAGATTACCTGTGTGGAGTAAATGTCAACAACCACAGAGTGATTTATGTTTGGCTTCTTAATGCAGTTTCTGAGAGTCCATGGCCCAGGACCACCTTATGGTACAGACTCATCAGAAAATTTTCTATCAGAAACTTTAGTAATTAAATTATTTTAAAATTCAAAATGGGCTTCACCTCATAAAAATTCTGAAAAAAGCTGGGATTCTGTGTAGGCTGACTTTGCTTGGAATTTTATAGTGAGAAGATGACAGATCTTAGACTCAGACAGACATAGGTTTGAAAAACATGTAGGGCAAGAAATTTAACCAGCTCTAATCTTGGGGAACCTCACTGAACCTCGATGTGATCATATACAAAATTGGGATAAAATGTCCACCTTCAGGGATTGTGAGGATTAGAAAACAGGTGACATATCCGGAACAGGTGCGTATATTCACTTTTCCTTAACAAAAGTGGGCGGGGGGAGTGAAGTTTTGCTACATATTCTGCATTGATTTTATTAAAAGGAAGGTCATGAATCAATCGCACATTCTTTCGGGACTCCCTGGGGGAGGGGAAAGGAGGAATTACAGCAATGTCAGAAATTACTTCAGTGGCGAATTTAGGTAATGTTAAGGAGGTGCATTACAGACATCCATGAAGTTAGGCAATTTAGGTCTTGAACTGGGAGGAATGCAGTTCAGCAGACAATTTTAGCTCAGTGCTTTTTGCTATGGGCACATTTTCAACTCACTGATTTTTGGTATTCAACAAGTTGTTTCTTGGTTTGTGAGAGGATGTTTCATTATTTATCAGCTCTCCTTCATGTTAAAGAGCTATTTTGCACTAATCATAGTAGAATTTTCTCGTGAATGCGAGATTTTCAGAAAGAAGGGCCATCTAAAAAGTTTTGAGTGTGGTCACAGGATAGTTCTTATTCCAATTATGAAAACAAATTTCTCTTCTTTCTACAAATTTTTCAATTTTCAGGACCCAATTCAATTTTTATCTTTTTCATGAAGCTTTTTCTGACTTCTCCCTTCTTTGAAATCTCTTCCCTACATTTAGCATCGATAGTCACAATTTAACTCAATTATACACTGCCCCAAATAACTTTCTTTTATTTTGCAGATGTGATCTTCTTTTCTCCCATCTAGATTATTAATGCTGTGTTGTTCTGCTATATACTACTTGTCAAACTCCAGATATAGTGTTGTTACATAAAACATGATGGATTGGCTAATATTTTTATGTTATAGTGCAATTTATTCTGGTATCTTAAAAGAGTATGTGGATATACTTCAGGTACTGACCCTTATCTGGTTCTTCTCTCCTTCCTGGACTCATGGAAACACACACTTCCCAGTCCTCTTGCACAGCCATGTGAATAATTTTGGCCAATAAGCTGTGAGTAGAAGTGCTGCATCACTTTCAGACTGAGGCAGAGAAGTGCTCCTGCATAGCTGTGGAGGCCACGTGTGGAAAAGGTGAGGACACAAGATGGAGCACTATGGTCTGTGGATCGCTAAGTCACTGAGTGGAGGTCAGCTGCCCATGACAGTTACCTGATGTTCGTTGGATATGTCCTCTGAGCAAGACACAAACCTGTGTCATGTTGAGGCACTGAAGTTATGAGTTTAACATGTTATCACAGCATAATTTAGCACCTCTTGACTAGCTGTATTGGAGGCTGTGATGCACCGCCTACACCATCCTTCCAGAAGGTTCACTCACTTCTCAACTAACTGGCTACTGGCTGTCCACAGCTGAATACATCTTTGGAATTGCACTAGCTAAAGTGAGATTGCTGGCCCAAGGTTACACTGTCTTTACAGGGCAACCTGCATTCAACAACTGTCAGATTAGGGGCATAAAAGCCCAACCTCCTTGCCTCAACAGGAGACAAATTTGAAGAACGAGTGTCAAGACTCCTTGTGGCTACTGCATTTAAATTCAACCTCTTGCTCTGCCCAATCCTGCCTCTGTCACTTTCTTACAAATGTTGTTCCCAAGGGCACTCTCTGTCTAAACTTTTGCACGTGTGTATTGCCTCAGAGTCTGTTTTCCAGGGGACCAGAACAAAGATAGTAATACAGAATTGTTTCAAATTCCAGTAATTAAGACTTGCAGAGAAAAGGTGAAAGGAGTGTAGTTTGAGTCCTGGGAGAATTGTTATCATTTATTCATCTAACTTAAAAAATAGAGAGAGTAGGATTCAGAAGATCTAGTTTCTGCTAGTAGTCATTCTGCAAATAACTCACTGTGACTCAGTTTCTTCATTTGCCAAATGAAAATAGTAATATATGTGCTAAGGGGAACAAAGAGCTACTACGTGAATCAAATGGGAAAGTGTATCAAATATTATAAAGTTTTCTAAATTAGCTGTGATCCTACTGGATAAGAATAATAGTGATGTTTCTTCATTTGCCAAATGAAAATAGTAATATATGTGCTAAGGGGAACAAAGAGCTACTACATGAATCAAATGGGAAAGTGTATCAAATATTATAAAGTTTTCTAAATTAGCTGTGATCCTACTGGATAAGAATAATAGTGATGCTTTAATATTATTATCATAATCATAATCACCATAATCTTCATTAATAAATAAATTCTAGATTAATGTAGTATAATATAAGCACTGCTCCAACATTCTTTCTGGAGTTCATCTCACTTGCACCTATAGCTTGACTGTCTTTCTAGTGTAATTGTTGTCTTATTTTTTTCAGTCTTCCCAGCAGATTGGAGCTCTCTGAGGACAGGAGACATCTCAATACTTTTCAGAATTCACCACATTGTCTAGCATATTGAGTAAGAAGCCCAATGCATATTTATTAAATATTCCCTTTGAGAACTGCACACCAGGGGACATATATAGGAACTGTTGTTCCAGAAGCTTTTATTTCATGTTTGTGAAGAAAAGTGAGACAGAAGAAACAGTAGGAAGACTCAGTGGACCGGCATCTGTCCCATCTCCCATTTTCACTTTAACTTAGAGAGGACAGATTCAATGTACCTGAAAAGATGTATCAACGTTGTATAACATCTCCAGCATGCTTGGAGATGGTGGAAAAAGTGAATCAGTTTTAACCCAAAAGACACAAAGGTAATTCTGGCCTCAGGAGTGAATATTAAAACCGAAAACAAAACAAAGAGAGAAATAAAAACAAACAAAACTTTAGGCCTCAGACAGTTCGAAGAGAAAATTATGAATGATGCTACAATTAGAAAGTAATTTTATTTAGACCAGTGCTATCACTTCACTAAGCATACTACATGTAGGCATTTTTTTTCAGAGAAAAGTTTTAAGCTGCAGAATCTTTTGAAGTAGGTAATACCCAGCTATTTTGCACACAGAATAGAATTATGCCCCTGTGTTTGGTATTTTGTTTTTGTCATAGTCTGGCTACATCTGCTGGAGGAGGTTGAGAGAGGTCGCCATGATGCCAAGTGTGTCATTAGTAGCCAGCGAAGTGTGAAGCAGGCAAAATG
Source organism: Galeopterus variegatus (assembly GCF_000696425.1). Lineage (NCBI taxonomy): Eukaryota > Metazoa > Chordata > Mammalia > Dermoptera > Cynocephalidae > Galeopterus > Galeopterus variegatus. The sequence continues at coordinate 6,383 of NW_007740087.1, read as the reverse complement.
ATTGAAAATGAGACAGTACATCTCCTCCAATGGAGAAGAGTCCTGCATCTCAATGTGGCCAGCATTGTATTCCAGGGAAGCTTGATATTGCTGAACATTTTTAGTAATGTTTTGCTCCAAATCAGAATAGACTGTGCTGAGGGAAGATAAGAGAATTGTGTTAATGTCTTTCAGTCAATTAAAGACTCATTTGTTGGCAAGAAAGAGAAATAAATGGTCATCGTTCTATAGCACATTTCAATAAAATTGCTTCATAATGACTACTGCTATCCCAGGGATTATCTCACCAGATTCATTGTGATAAGTCTTCACACAGAGACAGGAAATAGAATGTCATCACGAGATGTTGGAGAGCTTAACTCAAGCAGTTAGAATAAAAGGAGTGTAATTTGTCCTCCCGAAATACCTTCTGACCCAAACCTTCTGAGTCTTTGTCCCCACCCCAGTTACACCCTAAATCACTTTGCGAATGATTTTATTTTATTTTACACATTCCATTTAAATGGATTGGCATGAGTCATGGAATAAAAAAATTGATGATTTTAGTTACTAGTTCCCCTCAAAGTTAACGCTCATTCTAGAGCAAGCATAGTGAGATTTTTTTTTTTGTACATTATTTTCCACAGCAAGTACAAAGACTAAATAAAATATATTTTGTTAATAGTTGCTAGTCATGGTTATGGAATTCTGGGAAGTAGACAGTAGAAGTCCGATCTATGGAAAATAATTGGAGATAAAATAGTTAATTTTAGCCAGGTGTTTTAGCCTGCCTAGGTGGCAGTGTTTAAAATTACATTTAGAAGCAAAGATCACTAGTCATGCTGCTTCATCACAAATCTTCCCTGTAGCCGTTATCTTCTCTATTTTCCCTGTTGAATATGTACTACCCATGGTATTACATGGGTCTGCTTTGCCCCTCTTTATAAATCAAAGCATGTAACATGCTGGCACGTATTTTAGATGATTTCAGTTGGTGGGATCCTTGGGCCTGGGCAGGTGATTGACTCAATCAAACTAAGTCACAGGTCCCAATGTGCTCTCTGTTAATCCTGGTGTCATCTTTGAACCCTCCTGAAATACTCTCTAGCACTCATTCTTCCTATTGGATTTGTCATCAATGCCTACCAAATATGTCTGGAATAATCAAACCATTTTCTACCACCTCCACTGCCATCCCTTGGTCCAACTACCATCATGCCACCATGAGTCATCACTTTACCTACTAACTGGTAGCCCATCTTCCTTCAGTCTGTTCTCAACAGAGCAGCCAGAATGACTCGGTGAGAACATGAGCCAGATCATGTCATTGCTCCATGCAGAGGACCCCAGTAACTTCCTCTCTCACTCTGGGAAAGCAAATGCTTGTACAATGACCTATTAAACCTTACGTGAGTGGCTACATGTCCTACCATTGCTTCACTACTCCCTGTGCCCCAGCCACGCTGGCCTGCTCACTTGTCCTCACACACACTAGGCAGGCCTACCCAGGGGCTTCTCACCTAGTCTTCATTAGGCCTCAAGGGCTCTTCTCCTAGGTACCCACAGGGCTAACTCCTTCATTTAATCAGGTTTATACTCAAAAGTCACTTTGGGGGTGAGTCCTGCCCTATCCAGCCTCACTTAAACATCAGCACATCATTGCCCCTCCACTATTGCCTTCCCTGCCTTGTGTTCCTCTCCCTAGCTCTATTTCTACAGAACACACACGAAATTTAAAAGCAACTACTTTGTTTATTTTCTGTTCCCCACTCTACTAAAATCCAGACTCCTTGAGGACAGAAATGTTTGCCTGTTTTGTTCACAGATGAATCTCCAGTGCTAGAAGAGTAACTGGATCATGTGGAATAAATGAACTGATTCTGAGTCCATAGATTCTTATGCTGTCATACTCCAATTTTAGATGATGCCTTATTCTCACTCTTAGTAATAGTCACTGTCTTTTTCAGTTTTTGTGCTGCTCTAACAGAATATCAGAGACTAGCTAATTTATAAGAAAAGAGTTTTATCTTGGTTTAGAATTCTGGGGCAGCTGCATCTTGTGCGGGCCTCAGGCTGTTTCCACTTAGGGCAGAAAGTGGAAGGGAAGGGTGTCAGAAGGGTACAAGGAGATCACATGGTGAGCGAGGAAGAAAAGGGAGGTGTTAGCCTCTTTTTAACAACCTGCTCTCCATGAATTAATCCACTAATCCATTCCTGTGTGAGAGAGCAAAACTCACTCACTCCCCAGGGAGAAGATTAACCTATTCATAAGGAATCCACCCCCAAAGCCCAAACATCTCCCATTAAGCCCCACCTCCCAGCACTGCCACACTGGGGATTAAATTTCAATATCACTTTTTGAGGGCTGGTCATATCCAAACTATAGGAGCTATGTATTCATTAACTTTGGCAAGCTATCGAATAAGGACATTTCATGGAGAAGAAGTTGCATATATCAAACAAGAAGAGAAAATGGAGGTTGACAACGTTCCTGTAGATAGCCAAAGCTTTATGGGGAAATTCGGCTGTCGTTTGGCTAATTGGGGGATGTTTTGGAGAGTTTAACTTAGATTTGAGTCAAACAAAAGCACATTATTGCTCTTGATTCTTTTTAGTGATGTTAAATACCGAATAAGCCAGTTAAGAATTGTCAACAGAATAAACAAATTTGAAACATTTCTTGAAGAAATA
>NW_007740087.1:1842-3162 GCF_000696425.1 Galeopterus variegatus | reverse complement strand
AAGAAGAGAAAATGGAGGTTGACAACGTTCCTGTAGATAGCCAAAGCTTTATGGGGAAATTTGGCTTGTCGTTTGGCTAATTGGGAGATGTTTTGGAGAGTTTAACTTAGATTTGAGTCAAACAAAAGCACATTATTGCTCTTGATTCTTTTTAGTGATGTTAAATACCAAATAAGCCAGTTAAGAATTGTCAACAGAATAAACAAATTTGAAACATTTCTTGAAGAAATAACATATATTATCATTCCATTTCCGAACACAGAGTTTACCTGTGAACCATTTCTCCTTGAAACAGCTGAAAACCAAGAAATAAGCAAGGTTAGGGTTCTATTTCAGGTATTGCCAATTTAAGTGAGCTAAGTTTATGGCAATAACAAAGGGTGGATCTGGTGACAATTGTAGTGGAATTAGAACATTTCATGTTTGTAAAGTTTCACAAATTTGACTTTCTGATACCACACATTTGTGATACTACAATCTCATCTCTGACATCTTTTTCATATGGTCATTTGGCATAATGTTAAATGATAGAAAATTAACGATAAAAATTTTTCAATATTTTATGGTAGTTCATTTTATCTTTGGAAAATGTTGTCAGAAAACTCACTTATATTCACTCAATCTGTCTCCTTGACATTTCCTTAAAGATATTCAATAAACATTGTTGACTGAATAGATGCATGACTGGATTGTGTAAAGTTAAAGAAGGTGATACAAGAATTAGGTAGCCTGGCAATAAGATCTATCAGCACATAGCCTGGCCAAAAATAAGGAGGCCAAAAATCTACAGAAAGCAGATATAAGAATTCAAAAAGCATAATACTTTGGGATTATTTTCTGTAGTGACAGATAGCTCTTCCTCGTTTACTATGAGAGAATTAAGATATAATTTAGTATAATAACTGATACTTATAACAACAACTGTGTGTTACCAAAATAGGGTTATATCATTTAATGTGTGTTTTACTCTAACCAGGCAAGATCATTTGTAGCATAGTTCAAAAATATTCCCACTCCCCAAGCACTTAAACTTATAAAAATATGTTGCTTGGTTTGGTAATTTTTAAGTAATCTGAAAAAGTATTTACATGGCAATAATTGTTCTCCAGTGGTAGCAAATACAGAAGACTTTATTATAGTTTTGCAAGCAAGTCAGATTTCTAAAGGTTATGTACATATTGTATTCAAAGTAAATATTTTTGAGATTGGAACAGAAATAAGAATGGGATAACAATAATGATTTAAATGTTATAAAGGAAAGGGAATTTTAAAAGTATGCATTGAATTTGAAGTATAAAGATATTCAACTGAACAAAAAAA
>NW_007740087.1:0-1400 GCF_000696425.1 Galeopterus variegatus | reverse complement strand
CAGGAGCTGCAGTCTTTAAGGTCTGCATCAATGGGCTTCCTTGACCTTGGAGCAAGGGAAGGAGGGAGGGAGGGATGAAGAGAGAAGTTGGAGTATACATACCGCTGCTTCTTCCCTACAAGTCCCTACCACAGGCTGTGTGACCAAAGGATACAGCTCCTGTCAGCAGTCCTCTCCAGATTACAGTGACCACTGTCCCCCCTTGCCTATTCAGGCATACCCCACCTCATGGGATTTGCCTTTGGCGCTATACTCCATTTTGTGATTCTTTTATTTTCTGACCTCATCTTTGCAAACATTTCATTTATTAAAGTCATTACAAATTATTCTAGGTTGAGTGTGGCATCAGTTTCTTGCTGGGATTTTAACTGGAAATACAACCTCCTGCATTGGTGCAGCAGGGGGAATAGATACTGTGTTGCACAGGATGGGTATTGGAATTACTGTTTCTGTCTCAGTCTTCAACTAGGGATTTCCTCTCCCTGACTAGAGGCACAGGAAACCACACCCTTCTCCTTACCATGGGACAGGCAGATGGACAACAGTGACACAAGACAGACCACCAAAAGCAGAAGAAGGGAGTTTCTCAAAGGCTGGCACAGAGAGAAAGAAAAGCCAGCCTAAGGGAGGAAACGTTATTTTTGTGGTGAGCAAACAAGAGAGTGAATCACCTCAGAAAGATTGCTCATCTGTAGAATGAACTTTGTGTAGTCATAGGTAAAGAGGCTGAGGGCTTTATGCAAATAATTGTAGCTCCCTTGATACAAAGAAGAAATAGTACACACCATGTCAGCCTCTGTTCTAAGGGACAAGATGCAAAGAATTGCAACAGAACTGAGCAGCCCAAGAGGAACAGAAACCTGGGCCAGAGGAAATACCACACTTGATAACACCTGAGAGTTCTCATCAGTTATAATGAAAAACAAAACAAAAAAACAAAAAACCTTGAAATTTATATCAAAATCCTACTATATGCCATTTTTGGTTTTTTATAGGTACATTTGCTTTACTTAAATAAATATACAAAGAGATACATGATAGATGATAGATGGATAGAGATAGATTAAGAATTCCATTAGAATTCTATAATGTATGATTAGACATTTTCATACAGTCACTAGTTAAAGAAGTCTCAATTGAGTAATACCTACTGACCCTTTCAGTTAGTACATTTACATTTTGAGTAGGTATTTTCAAAGTCTTTTTTTTTCCCACCTAAATTATTATTATTATTATTTTTATTTTTATTATTTTTATTTTGTCAATATACAATGTAGTTGATTATTGCGACCCATCACCGAAACCTCCCTCCGTCCTCCCTCTCCCACCTCCCACCCAAGTGTGTCCCCTTCATTTTCTTGTTGTAAGAACTTCAAAAAAAAATTGTGGTTGTTATATCT
>NW_007740086.1:25131-32138 GCF_000696425.1 Galeopterus variegatus | reverse complement strand
TGAGAATAATGTGCATAATACAAGGCTTAAATTTTGTGAATTAAAAAGGTTCATAAGAATTTTTTTTTATTTTTTAAATCAAATTTTTAAAATAACCAATGCTAACATTTACTAACTGCTTACTCATTACTAAGCTAACACTTTGTGTATATGTTAACCCATTTATGTTCTATTTTAACAGAATAAGAGATGGAGGACTAAATTATAAAAAATAAATAAATAAATAAACCAGATGTTTTGGAGAGATTTCTTCCTCTCCCCTCCCACTACTTGTTTGATTGAATAGATGCATAATTTACGTGAAATAAAAAGCAGATTTTAAGGCGTATGGATCACAGGGTGGGTAGATCATGTCAAACTATGTAAGAAACTGCCAAACATGTTTCTAAGTGATAATACAATTTTACAATTCTACCATGAAAGTATGAGAATTGAAGTTACTCTATAGTCTCACATTTTCAGTCATTTTATTTAACTCTTTCTAATCAGTTCACTGTAGAAACACATTGGCACTTTTGTCCCTGAAGAATAATGATGCTGAAAAGTTTATTGACCTGTCGCGTATCTCTTTTTGTGAAGTGTCTAATCAGTTTCTCTGTTCATTTTTGTTTTGTTTTTTTTATTGTATTGTTGAATTGTAAATTTTTTTATTCTTTTTAATTGACACATAATAATTGTACATATTTATACGGCACAGAGTAATATTTCAGTGTGTGTGTACAATATGTGATGGTCAAATTAGGGTAAGTAGCATATCCATCACCACTAAAGTTTACCATTCCTTTATGATGAGAACATGGGAGCTCTTCTAGCCATTTGAAAATATATGATAAATTATTGTGAATTATAAGCACATAGCATTATTATAGACCACCATTAAAAACACCTAGCATTACTATAGACCACTAAAACTTATTTTTCCAATGTAGCTGTAATTTTCCATGTGTTAACTAATCTCTCCCTATCTCTCCTCTCCCTTCCTGTCCCAGCCTCTAGTAACTACAATTTTACTCTACTTCTGAGCTCAACATTTTTTAGCTCCTACATATGAATGAGAACACGTGATATTTATCTTTCTGTCTCTATCTAATTTCAATTAACATAATATCTTATAGGCTCATCCACGTTGATGCAAAAGACAGGATTTCAGTCATTTTTATGGCTCAATAGTATTCTACGTTGTATATATACCACATTTTCTTTATCCATTCATCTGTTGATGAACACCTAGGTTGATTTGATATCTTGGCTATTGTAAATAAACATGGGGGGGTTGCAGAGATCTCTTTAGTATGCAAATTTACTTTCCTCAGGATAAACATTCACCAGTGGGTTTACTGGATCACTCAGTATTTTTTTTTTCTATTTTTAATTTTTTGAGAAAACTTCATATTATTTTCCATAATGGCCGTACTAATTTTCATTCCAACCAATAATGTATGAGAGTTACCTTTTCTCCACATCCTTACCAGCATTCATTATATTTGTCTTTTTGATAATACCCATTCTGACTAGAGTAAGATGATATCTCATTGTGGTTTTGATTTGCATTTTCCCAATGATTAGTGATGTTGGGCATTTTTTCATGTACCTGTTGGCCATTTGTATGTCTTCTTTTGGGGAATGTCTATTCACATCATTTACCCACTTTTTAATTGTTTATTTCATTTTCTGCTATTTTTTGTTTCTGTTGAGTTGTATATTCTGGATATTAATTCCTGTTGTATGAATAGTTTGCAAATATTTTCTTCCATCCTCAGGTTTTCTCTTTATTCTGTTGATTGCTGTGCAGAATCTTTTTAGTTTGATGTAGTTAGTCCAATTTGGCTATTTTGGTTTTTATTGTCTGTGCTGTAGAAGTCTCCATAAAATTTTTGCCCAGACCAATGTCCTAGAGTCTTTCCCTTATGTTTTCTTTTAATAGTTTTATGGTTTCTGATCTTACATTTAAGCCTTTAACCTATTTTTAATTGAGTTTTGTATATGGCAAGAAGTATAAGTCTCGTTTCATTCTTCTGCATATGAACATCCAGGTTTCCCAGCACCATTCTTTAAAGTTCATTTATTAATTAATATTATTATTTTTTTCCTCATTCTAAAATATTGTTGTGGAGCAGTTGGAGGGGAGGAGAGGAAGGGAAGGGGAAAGGGAAAGGAAATAGGGTGGGAGAAGGAGGAAGTGGGGTCATGGTTGAGGCCCATGGCAGCCCCTTATTCCTGACGGTGAGACCAGGGGGCTTCCAGTGGTGGCTTCATCATTGCTGGGCTGGATGTAGATGTCAGGGGGGTATGGCTGAAACCCTTGGCCCCCCACTGCTCTGGCTCAGGAGCTCAGGGCACTTCCTGCAGTGGCTTGGTGGCCACTGCTGGGCTGGTTGCAGGTATTGAAGGTATCATGGCTGAGACTTGAGGCCCCCCACTGCCTCAGCTCAGGAGCTCAGGGAGCTCCCTGCAGTATTTTGATGGTCATTGCTGGGCTGGTTGCAGATGTCAAGGAGCATGACTGACACCACCAGCTCTCCCTGCTCCCTGACTTAGGATCCTAGGGCGCTTCTGGTCCTTCTAAGTTTTATAGGTGTTCTTTGGTGGTGTTAGACCTTTACTAGATAATGTCAAACTTTGTCTCTGATCTGTGGGTATTTTACTTCCACTTTTGTGTTGGATTATTCTCTGTTCCTACCATTAAATTGTGCTGTAACTAATTTGTTGTCCTTTGCTTACTTCTAAAATGGAGGAACATCCTGTGGGGACCAGCACTTGAACCCTGTAGTTGAGCTAACTTGCTACTTTGCTGCTGATTTCCTGAGGAAGGCTTCTTGTGCAGTTCAGGTTTTAATTATTGACTTCTGTGTCTTGTGAGTTCTGGTACACCTGGGTTGTGTGAAAACTCTGGCCTGGGCCTGAGTCTTTTCAGCAAACTGCACCCCCTTTAGTTCTATATTCCTGACCAATCTCAACTGAGTGGTCCTGCACTGATCGGGGGTCAGATCAGCTTTCCATGCTATGCCCCAGTGTTCCCCCAGTGGGCCTGTCTTTCCCACTGCCCAGGCTCCAAACACTTCCCATGGAATGGGCCATCTGTCTGTTCCTTGCAATGACTCCCAAGCCTCTGAGCAGCTCCTTTTTTCTGTTATCTATGGTTCCTCACTCCTATGTGGGTCCATGGGAACCCTCTTAGTGGTCTCCTCTTCTCCCCTGCCACATCTAAGCAACTTCATCCGAAGGGCACAGCCTCAGTTTTTGCCCACACTTGCTCCATGCACTCACCAGCTCCAGGTTGGAAGTGGCTGGATTTGAAATGGTGGTAGCAGTCCTTTCTTTATCTCATCATAGCTTCTCTTGCCTTCATGAACTCTGTAGGTATCTCCTTTTCTTCCCCTGAGCTCTAGAAGTCCCAGCTTGGCTATCTTTGGTTTTTAATAGTTGTAAATTAGTTGATTTGTGGCAGAGAGTGAGGCTGGAGACCATCTATTCTGCCACCTTGGCCAGAAGCCTCCCAGCACCATTTGTTGGAGAGTCTGCCCTTTTTCCAATGTATGTTCTTGGAATCTTCATCAAAAATCCATTGGATGTACATATGAGGATTTATTTCTGGATTCTCTATTCTGTTTCATTGGTCCAGGTGTCTATTTTCATGCCACTACTATGCTGTTTTGGTTACTATAGCTTTGTAACTATATACACTCCTAAATACATTCTTCTGTGAGTATATCCATTACTTTTAGTGTTATTTTTATTTCTAATCCTAGTACCCTAGAATATTTTGTACAAGTTTTGCCCATCTGGTAATCCTCATAACTGCTTTAAAAAAAAAAAAAAAAGCCTGAAAACAAAAGTTTTGGCTGGCTGTGAGAGAAAAGATGAAGACCATAGTTACTGGTAGTCATTTTATGTACTTTCCACCTAGCTAATTAGAAATTGAGTGATCACCCACCGAGTTCCTGTTGTATGAATAGTTTGCAAATAATTTCTCCCATTCTGCAGGTTTTCTCTTTATTCTGTTGATTGCTGTGCAGAATCTTTTTAGTTTGATGTAGTTAGTCCAATTTGGCTATTTTGGTTTGAGTGAACTCGGTGGGTGATCACTATCTTCCAGTTTCACAAATATGTCTTTAGCAATTGTGTTGCTCTGTTCTGAATATTTGTGTCCCCCCCAAATTTATATGTGAAAATCCTAATCCCCAATGTATTAGGAGGTGGGGCTTTTGGAAGGTGATCAGTTCATGAGGGCAGAACCCTCATAAATAAGATTCGTGCCTTTGTAAGAGAGGCTCCAGAGAGCTCCCTTGACCCTTTCACCATGTGAGGAAACAGTGAGAACATATCATCTATGAACCAGAAAGCAGGCCCTCACCAAAAAACCATCTATGAAAGCCTTGATCTTATACTTCCCAGCCTCCAAAACTGTGAGAAATAAATTTCAGTTATTTATAAGCCACCCAGTCTAAGGTATTTTGTTAGAGCAGCCCTAACAGACTAAGAAATGGGTCAACATCAGGTTTTTCAATCTGTAAACATAGAATATCTCTCATTCTATTTAGATCTTTGACTTTTTTAAGGGTTTTATAATTTTTGGCATACAGATTTTGCACATATTTTGTTTGATTTATACCTAAATAATATAAATAATTCTTTGTTTCTTTGTTTTGGTGCAATTATACTGATATTATTATTTTATTTTATTATTATTTTTTTTCCTTTTTGTCTTTTTTCGTGACCGGCAACGGATCGCAACCCTCAGTGTCGCGCCAGTACCGGACTGGGACCGGCAATGGGATCGCAACCCTCGGTGTTACTCCTGCACCTCGCTCAGCCAGTGAGCGGCCGGTCTGTACGTGGGATCCGAACCCTCGGCGGGAGCGCCGCCACGCTTCCCAAGCGGCGCACTGTAGCAGTGCGCCACCGGGCCAGCCCAATATTATTATTTTAAATGAAACATTTTATTTATTGTTGGTATAAAGGAAAGCAATTGGCTTTTGTATATTAACCATATATACTGTAACCTTGCTGTAATTACTTAATTCCAGGAATTTTTTTTCCTTTCTTTTTTTTTTTTTTTTAAATAAAGAAAAAGGTCCATAGGACAAGTCAGGTGTAAATATGAACAGTTTTATTTTTTTTAATCTGAATATATTTTATATTTTTTCTTGGTTTATTTAAAAAAAAAAAAGACTTCCAACACAATGTCAAATAAGAGGGGTGAGAGAGAACAATAAATATGTCCTTATTTGACAGCGACATGTTTAACCTGCACTATTTTGTAGTATTCTAGTAAGAAAGAAAGTGCAGTCTCTTATACACAGATGTGTGATGATGGGTGCATGTAAAAATGATACAGGAGCCAAGTGAAAGAGCTCCCCTCACCAAAGCTGGAACCATTTTTTTTTTTAATAGGTAAAATAGTATTGGATTATAACCCAAAGTGTAAACTAAATGTTCATGAATCCATACTGATAAAAATAAAAGATTAAATAAATAAATAAATGGAGAGAAGAAAGAAATACACTGTGTGGAATTTTGACTAATTTATGTAGATACTCTGCCCTCAAAGAGATGGGGTTTAACTCCACACTTCAGAGTGGGCTACATATAGTAACTTCCAAAGAGTAGAGTGTGGGAATGGGCAAAAAACTATTGAAACCTGACAAACACTAGTTCAGCCAAGTGATCAAGTTAAAATCCACAGTGATGAATCATTTTAACAGCATGTGTCCTTGATGTGATGTGATAAGAATGACACTTTACCTCCATGGTCTTCCCAAACTTACAATCCATTCTAATAATGAGAAAACATCAGCCAAATTTCAACCTGTGGGCATTGCACAANGCCACCCAGTCTAAGGTATTTTGTTAGAGCAGCCCTAACAGACTAAGAAATGGGTCAACATTAGGTTTTTCAATCTGTAAACATAGAATATCTCTCATTCTATTTAGATCTTTGACTTTTTAAAGGGTTTTATAATTTTTGGCATGCAGATTTTGCACATATTTTGTTTGATTTATACCTATATAATATAAATAATTCTTTGTTTCTTTTTTTGGTGTAATTATACTGATATTATTATTTTAAATGAAACATTTTATTTATTGTTGTTATAAAGGAAAGCAATTGGCTTTTGTATATTAACCATATATACTGTAACCTTGCTGTAATTACTTAATTCCAGGAATTTATTATTATTATTATTATTATTATTATTATTATTATTATTATTATTATTTTATTTTTTTTTTTTAGATAAAGACTTCAGTCCATAGGACAAGTCAGGTGTAAATATGAACTTTTTTTTTTTTTTTTAAATCTGAATATATTTTATATTTTTTCTTGGTTTATTTTAATAACAAAGACTTTCAACACAACGTCAAATAGGAGTGGTGAGAGAGAACAATAAATATGTCCTTATTTGACAGCGACATGTTTAACCTGCACTATTTTGTAGTATTCTAGTAAGAAAGAAAGTGCAAAGTCTCTCGTACACAGACGTGTGATGATGGGTGCATGTAAAAATGATACAGGAGCCAAGTGAAAGAGCTCCCCTCACCAAAGCTGGAACCATTTTTTTAAAAAAATAGGTAAAATAGTATTGGATTATAACCCAAAGTGTAAACTAAATGTTCATGAATCCATACTGATAAAAATATAAGATTGAATAAATAAATAAACGGAGAGAAAAAAGAAATACACTGTATGGAATTTCGACTAATTTATGTAGATACTTTGTCCTCAAAGAGATGGGGTGTAACTCCACACTTAAGAGTGGGCTACATATAGTAACTTCCAAAGAGTAAAGTGTGGGAATGGGCAAAAAAAGTATTGAAACCTGACAAACACTAGTTCAGCCAGGTGATCAAGTTAACATCAACAGTGATAAATCATTTTAACAGCATGTGTCCTTGATGTGATGTGATAAGAATGACACTTTACCTCCATGGTCTTCCCCAAACCTACAATCCATTCTAATAATGAGAAAACATCAGCCAAATTTCAACCTGTGGGCATTGCACAA
>NW_007740086.1:22871-23327 GCF_000696425.1 Galeopterus variegatus | reverse complement strand
CTGCAGATGGTGAACAGAGTAGAAAATTTACCTTTTCCTCACATTTTCAATGACATTTGGAGGTACTTAAGTTTTACTACCTAAATATAAAATATCCAATTGTGGTTTAAATTGTGTAATTATTGTTTAAGTTAAGCATCTATTTATACAAGGGTATTTCAACAAGTTCATGGAAGGATTTGTATTGTCTTTCAATTCCTTATTTCATGAACTTTTGAAATACCCTTTTATATTCTCAATTTACCTTTTAAGTTAATAGTAAATTCATATAATTTTGTTTATTTTCAAATGTGCTGATTTCATTGATTTTTATATGTTAATTATAAAGTCGGAATACTAATCTTTTATTGGCTAATACATGGAAAATATACTCTGCCAGCATTTTACTGTATTTGTAAACACTGTTTATGCTGTCTACGAAGGTACAATTGTTTCCTTTTTGATTCAGTCAAATTT
>NW_007740086.1:17029-19828 GCF_000696425.1 Galeopterus variegatus | reverse complement strand
CTTTGTGGAAGACTTCCTATATTTCTTTCAATAATTGTTCATAATTTTCTCCATTAAGTTCCTAACTGTCTTATTTGTAAGCTTTATTCCTGTGTATCTCACAGTTTTCCTGTTTTTATAAATGCAATCTTTTTATTTCTAATATACTTTCTATTTGTTACTCCTGGAATATAAGAATATTATTGATTTTTATGCGGATCTTGAATCCACAAAACTTGACACTTTTTAAAAAATAATTTTGATAGTTTCATTTGCTGATTCTCCTGGATATTTTACTAAGATATTTATAACACAGTGAATAGAGACAATTTCTATTTTTTGCACCATTTTTAAAAATTTCTATAATGCCATGTCAAGGGCATCCCATTACAAGTGTGAATAAAATTGGGTTTCTGACTTGGAAAACTTGAACTTGTCAGAACTTGACACATGTTATTCAGTGCAGGTTTTTGACAGATGCCCCTCAGATGGTTAAGTAATCTCCTTTCCAGTTGAAAAGCACCTAGAAAGTTTTATCAAGAGTTAAGGATTGAAGTTTACTGAAAGCTTCACCTCCCTTTTTGAGAAGCTCATATTTTTCACCTTTAAACACTATGCCGCATAGTATAGCAACCATTTTCTCTGATTTTTTTTTATCTGAAATCGATATTACTTTGCATTCCTGGAAGTAAGCACTAGTTTGATATATTAGTTTACATGCCTGCATACATGCACACATATGCATTTATAAATTTTTTAGCAGTTTTCAAGTATACAATATATTGTTATTAACTATAGTAACCATGATATACAATAGATCTCTTGAATTTATTTTCCTGTCATGAAATTTTGTATCCTTTGCATATGTTTATGATATTGAAGTTGATTTGCTTATGCAGTATTTTATTTTGGATTTATGCATGTGAGTCCTTCAGAGAAACTGCTATCACATTTTCTATGCTGTTCTTGTCTGGTTTTGTTATTGAGGTTATATAAGCCTCATAAACTAAACTGGGTAGATTTTTTGGTTTAATTTATTGCCTGAAATTGTACAAGATCAGGAACATCTGTTCCTTGAAAGTACAATCAGCTGGGTCAAGTGTGTCATTAGTAAATAAAAATGCTATGATTACAGATTTAATTTTCATTTGCATACTTTTTGGTATATTCAGGTTTTCTATTATTTTCAGTGCATGTTTATTATGTCTATGTTTTATTAATATTTTATTATTTAATCAACTTATTTACATTGGCAAAATTATTCAAAATAACACCTTTTCATTTTTTAGAAACTACCTTATCTGAATTTATATCCCCCTTGCATTCCAAATTTATTTGTTCTCTTTCTTTTCTGATCAGTATTGCTAAATAATAAATATATATATTTTTTCTTTCTTTGTGTTCTTCTATTTAAATAGTTTCTACTCATTCTATCATTATTTCCAGGGGTCACAAAAATCAACTACAATGCATATTGAGAAGCTGAAATAAAAAAAAAAAAAAAATAAATAAATAAAAATCCTGTTTGAAAAAAAATAAATAATATAAAGTTTAAATTTTTGTTTTTCTCCTTAGCTTCTCCTAGCTGTGCACATGCAACATTTTTTTAAAGTAAATATATTTATATGTATCAGTAATTACTGTCTTAGCTGTGTTTAACAAATTTTGATGTATTACACTTTCAATTTTGTTCTACAGTATGTATATTTTGTAATTGTCATTGTGGCTTCCTATATCACTCATGAGAGAGATTTTTAGAATGCATAATATGTCTTCAAATATATTTTTCCTATTGTTGCTTATTTTAATGCTATTGCTTTGAGGTATAATTACATGAATTATATTGGCACTTATACAGTATTGTTCTACCTGCTTTTTTCATTTGCCAATGTTTTCATGCCATGCTGGCTTTCATGCCGACACATTGTATTTATATTACACATTCCTCATAAGCAGAGTATAGCTGATTTTGTATTACTGAAATTGTTCTTAATCCAATCTGATAATACCTTTTAACATGAATAGTTAATCTTTTATATTTGTTGTGTCTGTGTATATGCACACACACAAACATATATACAGACATGTATATATATATGTGTACATATATATGAGGGTACTTCAAAATATTCATGGAAAGATTCATATTATATTTTAATTCTACCACAAAATTTTTGAAGTAACCTCATATATTTGTGTGCACATATATATCTGCATGTGTGTGTGTGTGTGTCTGTGTGTGTGTAGACCCTTAAACAAAACGGGTTAGAATTGCAAGAGTCCACTTATGAGAGAAGTTTTTTTTTTTTCATGGAAACATAACTGATTATACATATTTTTGGGATACAGAATTGAATATCAACACCTGTGTGCAATATGGGATGCTTCAATCAAGATAATTAGTATATTAATTACTACAAAATATAATCATTCTTTCTTTCCATTAACTGATTTCTTGCCAGCTCCCACTAACTCCCACTTTATTAAACTCTAGTAGCCAAAGTTCTGTTCTATCCCTCTGAAACTTCAATGTATTATCATGATTATTTTTTCTTCCTTTCTTTCTTCTTTTCTTCTTTCCTCTCCTTCTGTCTCCATCCCTTTATTTATTTATGTATTTATTTATTTTTAGCTCCCACTTATGAGTGAGAATATGCTGTCTTTCTCTTTCTCTGCCGGCTGATTTCACTTACCATAATTCTCTCAGTTCATCCATGTTGCTGTAAATGGTAGAATTTAATTATTTTTTATGGCAGAGCAGTATTCCATTGTGTATATATACCACATTCTCCTTCTCCAGTCATAGCTCAATAGACATAT
>NW_007740086.1:12297-16792 GCF_000696425.1 Galeopterus variegatus | reverse complement strand
TTTTGAAGTAACCTCATATATTTGTGTGCACATATATATCTGCATGTGTGTGTGTGTGTGTCTGTGTGTGTGTAGACCCTTAAACAAAACGGGTTAGAATTGCAAGAGTCCACTTATGAGAGAAGTTTTTTTTTTTTCATTGAAACATAACTGATTATACATATTTTTGGGATACAGAATTGAATATCAACACCTGTGTGCAATATGGGATGCTTCAATCAAGATAATTAGTATATTAATCACTACAAAATATAATCATTCTTTCTTTCCATTAACAGATTTCTTGCCAGCTCCCACTAACTCCCACTTTATTAAACTCTAGTAGCCAAAGTTCTGTTCTATCCCTCTGAAACTTCAATGTATTATCATAATTATTTTTTCTTCCTTTCTTTCTTCTTTTCTTCTTTCCTCTCTTTCTGTCTCCATCCCTTTATTTATTTATGTATTTATTTATTTTTAACTCCCACTTATGAGAATATGCTGTCTTTCTTTTTCTCTGCCGGCTGATTTCACTTACCATAATTCTCTCAGTTCATCCATGTTATTGTAACTGGTAGAATTTAATTATTTTTTTATGGCAGAGTAGTATTCCATTGTGTATATATACCACATTCTCCTTCTCCAGTCATAGCTCAATAGACATATAGGTTGGTTCCAAATCTTGGCTATTTTAAATAGAGCTGCAATAAACATGGGAGTGCAGGTATCCGTTTGACATGATGATTTCCATTCCTTTCGGTATATACCCAGCAGTGGAATTGCTGGATTACATGGCATTTCTATCTGTAGTTGATTGTGGAACTTGCACACTGTTTTTCATAATGGCTGCACTAATTTACAGTCCCAAAAACATTGTGGAAGAGTTCCCCTTTCTCTATATCCTTGCCAGCATTTGCTAATCTCATTCATTTTTATTATAACCAGTCTCTCTAAGGTAATATGATATCTCATTGTGATTTTAATTTGCATTTTCTTGATTATTAGTGATATTGAGTATTTTTTCATGTACCTATCAGCCATTTATATGTCCTCCTTTGAAAAATGTCTATTCAGCAACTTTGCCCATTTATCCATTGTTTTTTTTGTTTTTTTACTATGTAGTTGTTTGAGTTCCTTATACGTTCTGGATATCAATCCCTTGTTGAAACTATAGTTTGTAAATACTTTCTTCCATTCTGTAGGAGTCTTTCTGCTCTTTTGATTACTTTCTTTACTGTGAAGAAGCTTTTTAGTTTGATATAATCCCATTTGTTTGGTTTTTCTTTTGTGGCTTGTGCTTTTAGGTCTTTATTCATAAATTCTTTGCTCTGTCCTACGTCCCGAAGTGTTTCCCCTATGTTTTCCTTTTGTAGTTTTATAGTTTCAGGTCTTACACTTAAATCTTTAATCCATTTTAAGTTTATTTCGGTATACAGTGAGAGGTATAGATCTAGTTGCATTCTTCTAAATATGGGTGTCCAATTTTCCCAGCACCATGTATTGAAGAGGCAGTCTTTTCCCAAATGCATGTTCTTGTTGTTTTTGTCAAAGATCATGGCTGTAAGCATGCAGGTATATTTCTGTATTTCTTATAGCTTTCAGTTGGTCTGAGTGTCTATTTTATACCAGTGCCATGCTGTTTTATTTAGTATAGTTTTGTAGTAGAGGTTAAATTCAGGTAGTGTTATGCCTCTGGCTTTATTTATTTATTTATTTATTTATTTATTGCTCAGGATTGCTTTGGCTATTCAGGTTCTGTTCTTGTTCTATATAAATGTTGGGATTTTTTTTTTTCTTTTTATTTTTGTAGACAATATCATTGGTATTTTGATGAGGATTGCATTGAATCTGTAGATCATTTTGAGTAGGATGATCATTTCCACAATATTAATTCATCCAGTCCAAAAGCATGTAATGTCTTTCCTCCTTTTTGTGTCCTCTTTAATTTCTTTCAGTAGTGTTTTGTAGTTCTCTTTGCAGAGATCTTTCACCTCCTTGGTTAAATTGATTCCTAAGTATTTTATTTATTTTGGTAAGTATTATGAATGACCTTGTTTTCTTGATTTCTTTTTCTGCTAGCTTGTCATTGGACAAGAAAAATGAGACTGTTATTTGGGTGATGATTTTTGTATCCTGCAACATTATTGAAATTGTTGATGAGCTTTAAGAGTTTTTAGGTAGAGTCTTTAGGTTTTTTTTATATGTAGGATGATGTCATCTGAGTTTCGCTTATTATTGATTTCTAGCTTTAATCCGTTGTGGTGTGAAAAGATACTTGTAATGATTTCAATTTTGTTTTAAATTTGTTGAGACTTGATTTTTGACCTAACATGTGATCTGTCCTAGAAAATGTTCCATGGGCAGAACAATATATTTTTTATGTATAGTATGAAATGTTCTGCAGATATCTGCCAAATCCATTTGGTGTAAGTGTAGCTTAAATCCAGTGTTTCTCTGCTGAATTATTGTCTATATGATCTGAACAAAGTTGAGAGAGGGGTGTGAGGTCCCCTACTATTAATGTATGGGGGCCCATCTCTCTCATGTGGTTTAGTAGTGTTTGTTTTATACATCTGGATGCTGTGGTGATTGTTATGTCTTCATGCTGGATAGATCCATTTATCATTATATAATGGCCTTCTTTGTCTCTTTTTTATGGTTTTTGGTTTAAAGTCTATTTTATCTGATATAAGATAACTATTCTTGCTCATTTTTGGTTTCTGTTCATGTGGTTTATCTTTTTCTATCCTTTCACTATTAATTTGTGTGAGTCTTTACAGGTGAGATGAGTTTCTTGAAGGCAGCATATAGTTGAGTCCAGCTTTTTAATCCAATCAGCCAGTTTATGTCTTTTGATTAGGGAATTCAAACCATTTACATTTAGGGTTGGTATTGAAAGACATTGTCTTACTCCTGGTATATTATTGATTTTTGTTTGGTTGTTTTAAATATCTTTTGTTCCTTACTTCCCCTTTATTGTTTATCTTCAGTGTTTGTTTATTTATTTATTTATTTATTTGTGGTAGTAAGATGTAATTTCTTTCTCTTTCTCATTTGCATATCTGATTTACTAGGGGATTTTGTTCTTTCTCATTTATTCATAATGGTGATTATTGCTTTTTGGATTTCAGATTCAGGATTCCCTTTACGATTTCTTGTCAGGCTGATCATGTGGTGTTGAACTCAAGCAGTTTTTGTTTGGGTAATATACTATTTCTCCTACATTTCTGTTGAGTAACCTTGCTGGGTATAGTATTCTTGGCTGGAAGGTTTTGTTTGTTTGTTTGCTTGTTTTCTTTTAGTAGTTTGAATATATCATACCATTTACTTTTAGACTATAAGGATTCTATTGAGAAATTTTCTGTTAGTCTGCTGTTAGTCACCCTTATAGGTGACTTGACACTTTTCTCTTGCTATTTTTGTATTCTCTCTTTGTCTTCATCTTTTGCCAGTTTGATTATAATGTGTCTTGAAGAGGAACTTTTTGAATTGAATCTGTTTGGTGATCTTTGAGCCTCTTGGATCTGAAAGTCTGTGCCTCTCCAAGTAACAGTGAAGTTTTTCACTATTAGTTCATTGAAAATGTTTTCAATGCCTTTTCATTTCTTCTCCCCTTCTGTAACACCTATGATTCAGATGTTTGTGCATGTAAGGTTCTGTTAGCTCTTGTTGATTTTCTTCATATATTTTTATTTTTATTTTTGTCCTCCTAGGTTATTTAAAAAACATGGTCTTTGAGATCAGAATTACTTTCTTTTGCTGGTTCTAGCCTGCTGCTTAAGCTCTCAGTTGTGTTTTTTTATTTCCTTGAAAGAATCCTTTTATTCCAGGATTTCTGCTACATTTTTTTTACAGTATCTATCTCTTTGTAAGTTTTCTCCTTCATATTCTAGGTAGCTTTTCTCACTTCTTTGTATTGTCTAATTGAGTCTATGGTATCTCATTGTCTTTCCTTAAGAGTGTTGCTCAGAATTCTTTTTTAGTCATTTCAAGGATTCCCTGCTCTATGGCATCTGGTACTTGAGAATTATTGCATTCCTTTGATGGTGTCATATTTTCTTGTTTTTTTAATATTTCTGATATCCCAAATTTGATGTCTCATTATCTTATAGAACAATTGCTTCTTATATTACTCTAGAGTGCTTTTGAGGAGAGAGACTCCTTCTTGTAGTTGTGTTTTACATTGACTGTTTAGTAGACTGGTTTAATATTGGTTCTGGGTAGAGGCAGTAGTGTAGGCTCTGTGTGGTTATTTTGGTTGTATTCAGTATTGGAAGTGGTTGTGAAAGTGCCCATCTTCTAGGTACTGGGGCACTTAGCAATTCCTTGTTGAGGTTAATGAGCTTTGGGCTTTCAAGCATGTAGGCAAGATCTCGAGTTCTTAGAAGAAGCACCTGGGTGTCTTGTCTCCCTTTGGCTGTAGTGGGTGACTCTGGGCTTGTTGGAACCCTAGCTAGCATGCTGTGACCCTTATAGGTGCACTGGGGTATACTGGAGCTCCTCAGTTTGAATGGGT
>NW_007740086.1:0-12097 GCF_000696425.1 Galeopterus variegatus | reverse complement strand
AGCATGCTGTGACCCTTATAGGTGCACTGGGGTATACTGGAGCTCCTCAGTTTGAATGGGTAGCCCTGGGTGGGGTTTCTCTTTTCTCTTCCTTACAGGCTGAGGCTCCTCCTCATAGCATGCTGTGACCCTTATAGGTGCACTGGGGTATACTGGAGCTCCTCAGTTTGAATGGGTGGCCCTGGGTGGGGTTTCTCTTTTCTCTTCCTTACAGGCTGAGGCTCCTCCTCGTCCTTCCTTACCACAGTTGGAGGATGGGTTGGTGGTAGCTGGGAATTTTCTTTACTTTCTTTGGCTATCCTGGGTTTCTGCACTCTATGGTGGATCTACATTTGTCTCTCCCTGTATCAAGGAAGTTGTGTGGGCTGAGCATGTAATTTCCTCCCCCAGGTGCACTACTGCAGTAGCAGCATAATTTCCCCTGAGTGTTGGGCCACTGGGCCACAGCCTGCACTCGCTAACCTCTTTCCAGATGTTCTGCTGGTGACCTTCCTTGCGTTAATGAAATTGAGTGGTCGGCAGGCTGCTTGCATGGTGGCAGTAGCTGTGGCTGTGGATTTGGCAGTGGCTGGTTGACCAAATGGCCAAAGGGTCTATGGTGGGCCAACTGCATGGCAGCAGTGGCTGTAGTGGTGGCTGCAGCAGGCAGTGGTGGGCCACCCACACAATGTTAGTGGCTGCAGCAGAGGCAGGCTGTTTGTATGGCGGTGGCAGTAATGGAGGCTACCTGGGTAGCGGCAGAGACTTTGATGGTGCTGGGGCCATGTGTGGGCCGCTGCTGATGGCAATGGTGGGGAGTGGGACAAATTGCTCTGCAGAAAAATAAAAACGATGGTTCTAGGACAGGATAATGGTGCTGGCAACTGCAGCAGTGATAGTGGTGGGCTTGTTCTGGTCTTCTTTTGCAGGAAGAACGAGACCCAGGCATGTCTAGTTTGTCATCTCCTGGGTATCTATGTTTCAAGGAATTATTTTTTAAATTAAATTCAGCTGATCCTCTGTAACCAAGTGTTCACCATCTGCAAATTCAACTGTCTACGGAACTAAATTCACTGGATGCAGAACCAAGTATAAGAATGGCTGACTTTTCATATCAGCAGGTTCTACGGGGCCCACTGCAGGAATTGAGCATCTGCTAATTCTGATATCTGAGGGCGTCCTGGAACCCGTCACAACCATGGATATCAAGGGCTAATGGTGTGCACTTTTATATTACACTATCTTATTTTATGCTCTACATTTTATATGACTTCTCTCCCCATCTTTCTTCCCTTATAAAATTTAATTGGATTGATAAAGTTTTTTTACGTTCCTTGATATTGTTTCTTTTCCCTCTTCTGGTTTGAAGGATGTTGAATATGTTTTAACAAATTTGGTGGTTTGACACGACACAGCTTTTATATACATAGTTAACTATAAATCTTACATAGTATAACTAAAGACACTTTAGGAACTTTTCTTGAATATCAAAGACCTATTAAGTCTTCTTTTCATGGATCTTGTTATAGAGTTTTAGTTTTATATAACTTTATATGCAAAATAACTATTACTAATTTTTAATCAATCATTAAGTTAGCTAGTGTGCACTTCCTGTGCTCTAAAGTGTTTCTTGTATTTTTCCTCCCTCAGTTTTCACTGTTCTCACTGAAGTATACCCTGTCTTAATTCTTTCAGTTTGGGCCAGAGAGTGCTAAACTCTCATATCTTTCTGTGTCTAAATATTCTGTCCCTAGTCTTGAATGGCAGTTTAGATGGTATATAATTCTACGGTTATGTTCTCTAACTTTTAACAGGATAATTATCCTTTACTTTTTGTCAGATGGGCAGTCTGTGGTGAGCCTTATTTAATTCTTTTGCACATAATCTCCCTTTTCTATCTTCTGTCATCAGTGATGAAATGCAAATTTACTATACAATGTGTGATTGTAAGTTTACTTTTATCCTGCTTGTGTCTATGATTATTCAATTTATTAATTTCTATTTCTCTCAAATTCCACACATATCCAGATACTTTGTATACAAATATTGCCTGTAACTAAATTTTTAATTGCAATGAGAACAAAGCCTGTTGCTTATGATTTTTAAAAATGCCTTTAACGGTCTGGATGTTTGAGGGCAGGGGGTACATCAAGGACTTTCTTGAGATTCACCCTTTCTCCCTTCAGTGTGTTTAAGCTAGTGTTTATTCCACCTACCATATGCCTTTCTGTATTGTGTGTTTATTAGAATAGGTTTGTTTGAGTGCATAAGGAAACTTTGTGTGTTTATTAGAATAGGTTTGTTTGAGTGCATAAGGAAACTGTGGTACATCTACACAATGGAATACGATTCTGCTATAAAAAAGAATGAAATACTACCATTCACAACAACATGGATGCACTTAGAGAAAAGTATATTAAGTGAAACAAGTCAGGCACAGAAAGAAAAATACCACATGTTCTCACTTATTTGTGGGAGCTAAAAATAAATAAATAAATAAGCATACAGACAAATAAAGGGTGGGGTGGAGAAGAAGACACAACAATCACAACAATTCCTTGAACTTGTTAAGACAATTGAACAGATATAATGTAGTGGGTGAGGGGAGGGGAAAGAGGGAGGGGGGAAAGAGGAATGGGCAAAAGGACACAAAAATCAGCTATAGTGAATACTGAGAAGTTAAAATAAAAATAAATAAATAAATAAAAAGAATTGGTTTACTTTAAAGTTTCATATCATTATTTTTATGTTTAGATTTAATTTATGTTCAGGTCATTGGTTCTGGGCTGATATTTTAAACATTAGAACATTAAAATTTGAGATTTTGGTTTCCAGCTCAATCAAAGTATTTTTTGAGCAGGGTGTTGCTGTTTCTCTAATTTCTGTATCTCACTTTTGCTATTACCTTAGGCTGGATACGTGAGCTCTCAGTCCATAAACAGGACATGTAGTGGCATGGGGGTTTACCCTTTACAGCAACCTTAGGCCTCTCTTCTAGTCTCCTTCCATCTAAGGAATCTTATTTGTCTGGAAGTAATGGTCAGCCCAGGAGAGAATCCATGTTACTGGATTCCTATGGTTTTCTTCCAAGCAGTGATTCCAGGGTAGAGTAGAAATGACATGGATTAGCTCCTACTGTTGATTACAACCAGTTAGAAGAACAAATAGAAACAAATAGTAGTATGTAATAATTCTGTCTGTGTAACACATACAACACATAGGTTCAAATGGGTCTTTTTACAGTTTTTTTTTTATCTGAAACTCAAATTTCTCTTATATTCCTTATCCCCCCCCCCCAGGTAAAACCACCAAATAGTAGTATGTAATAATTCTGTCTGTGTAACACATACAACACATAGGTTCAAATGGGTCCTTTTACAGTTTTTTTTTTATCTGAAACCCAAATTTCTCTTATATTCCTTATTTCCCCCCCCCCCAGGTAAAACCACGATATTCCTTATCCCCCCCCCCCAGGTAAAACCACCTAGACTTAGTGCTAATTACTGTGTATTTAAATTACTGATTCCTTTTTCTCATATAATCCTACTAATAAAAGAAAGAACTATAGAGTTAAGATAAAATATGGTGTTGAGTAAAATTGACATGCTCAATATGGGCAGTTTTGAATAAAACTTAAAGTCTGTTTTCTCAGATTCTCATTTTGCTTTTGACTTTCCTTAATCCTTAGGTTAAGAGAATGTAAGTTATTTCATAATTCTGCCTGGTGTCTATTTTGTCATTGGTGGTGGTTAGTTCTTTTTCTCTCTCTCTCTCTCTCTTCTCTCTTTTTTTGTCTTCTGTTTTGCTTACCAGAAGAGCTTCTCTTGAATGTGCTACCTTAAATTCTTTCACTACTACTGCTTAGCCTACTACTATTTCTCTCCTACTTACTGTAAACACATTCTATGACCAATATTTTCTACTCAAAAGATGATATTGATGGTATCACAGATTCAGTTACATAATTAGTGGATTATTCGGATTACTTTTTTGTCATCTATGTATTAATCTCCCCATTTCTTTAAGCTTCCAGTTAAATAATACTAAAACCCACCCACAACCACTTTTTTCAGCTTCGGTCCATGTGTCTGGGAGTTCTACCTAAGCCCTTGGCTTCAAGCTTTCAGTCTCGTACTGACTCAAATCTTACTTAGAACCATTTATTATTCACCATCAATATTTTCTCTACACACAAACAGGGAGCTCCCAGACACCTCCTCCAAACTCCAACAAGCCCTCAGAATTATTTCAACATCCTAGTTTGAATTTCAGATCCACAGAGCTGTGGATCTAGTTTCTGAGATTTTTCTCTTTTGTTATTTGTCTTTGCTATGTGTTTGAATCTGAATGATTGCTGAAGTATGAGTTAACTACCCAGGATTGCCCAGTACAGTTGACTTTTAAAGCTTCTCATTATTTTATTTTGCTTTTTTATTATGATTTTTTTTCAGTACTAAGTCCACAGTTTGCTATCATTTGACATTTTTCTTATCTATACTAAAAGGCTTCCATTCTCTGACTATAGATATTATATAAAATATTCTCTTTATATTGGCTGTTTTGCCTGTAATTCTTATTTTCCTTCCTCCTCAGTTCCTGGCTTTATAATGGAATGTTTAATTTAGTCACAATGCGATGTATTTACACCTCTGGGATTTATATCACACAATATACATGTACTATCCAAGGCCATATTTAATTTAACTTTGTGAAACATTTCTGGAATGCAGTTTACATGAATTGTATCACATGCAATGATTCTCACTATGAACTTGAGCTCATCTGTCCTCATAAATACTTAACTCATAAAAATTGTTTATCTTTATTTACCAGTATAAATCTGCATTTGTCTATAAAAATTTTAATCCAGTAAAAATGGTATGTGTCTTCCATGGTATCTGTCTTTGCTGCTATTGATTATAGGAAATTTATTTTTTTCTTTTTTAAAAAGGTTATTTTTATATTTCTCATGAGACAGGAAAACTTTGAGGAAGTAAACCAACATCTTTACAAGGAATTATAGGTAAGGCTTGGAACACCCATTGACATTTAAAAATTGTGGAAAAAGAAAACCAACTAATTTTATGTTTAGAACTTTTGCCATTATCTTCTAAAGTCTTTCATAAATGTCACCTCCCACTGATGTTATCACTTACTAGTGATTGGTTAACAGTCTTTAAAAACACCCAGGTGGGGGACATGGGTTACAATTGCAATTTGTGGTAATGGGCACGCTGCCTGTATGGATCTGGCCTTCACATCTTGGGCATGAGTGGTGAACAATCAGCTTTGTATCTCATGAATATTCATAACCAATAAAAACAATAGTAATTAGAAGAAAATATATCAAGTTACTTCAAAAAAGTTTGTAGAAAAATTGAATTGAAAGATAGTGTGAATCCTTCAATGAACTTCTTGAGGACCCCTCATACATTACCTACTGCTTTAGCAACAATTAATTTTATCTTGATATAATTTAATCATTAAAATAAAATAAAAAGTTATTAAACACCCAGGTGTGTATAAGTTTATTTCTAAATCTACCAACAATCTAAATAAACAAATGCAGTATTTTCGCTCGGAGAATTTGCATTATTAATATATGTCATATATTTCAATTTTTTCTGTAATACATTTGTATGTTATTTCTATCTGGTATCATTTTGTGTTTTCTACTGCCTGATATACTTACCATTTTATTTAAAATATAAAGACCAAAATATAAATGGCAACTTCATCTAACTTGTCTCTTGTCCATCTATCTTTCAAAATAAACTACTTAAAAAATAATCATTCAGGATATCTGATGAATGTATAATGTTTTTTGGTGAGGCCTGTATTTACACAGTGAAACCAAATTTTACCAGGCTTTTCTAAAGTGAAAATGGTACTTTATTGAAATAAATGCTGATGCTTGGTACGTATATTTTATCTTTGTGTGTTACGTTAGTCTTCTAAGATAGTTATTGTTTATCCATATTCCTGATAAAGGAAGTGAAATCCAGAGCAATGTGTGGTATGCACAGGTGCAGCCAAATTTTGAATATGGAGCTGAATCTGAAAACCATATTGTTTTTTGATAAAAGATACTGTAAAATTAGTTTGGATGTTATAAAATAAAATTAAGATTATGTTATAAAGGAAAAAGTAAACAAGTCATAACAATCTCTTTAAAATATACCCCTCTCTGCTTAAATCTTGCAGTGACTTCCAAACACAGATGATAATAAAATCCAAGCACCTCTCCAGGACCATCTGTCTGCTGACCATCTGCCCTCATCTTTTATACTTTCCCTCCTCTCATTACTGTGAGGCCACATTGTTCAATATATATCACATATACCCACCCCTCCGGCATGCATGCTGTTCCCTTGTCTACAAATTTCTTTCCACGAAATTTCCCAACACTAGTTTATTCTTATCATTCAGGTCTTTATGTCATTATTACCTCATCTGAGAGGTTGTCCCTGACCATTCTATCAAGGATAGTCATCTTTGCACTGACCCCATCCACCCCATCACTCTATTTTAAATTTTACAATATGTATATCAGAAATGCTAATATATATTCCATTCTTAATGTGTTTACTGTATAACCTCTTTACTGGAATATAAAGTTATAAAAGAACAGACACTTAGTCTGTTTGGGTCACTCACTTCTG
The DNA here is from genome assembly GCF_000696425.1 of Galeopterus variegatus. Taxonomy (NCBI): domain Eukaryota; kingdom Metazoa; phylum Chordata; class Mammalia; order Dermoptera; family Cynocephalidae; genus Galeopterus; species Galeopterus variegatus. Next base: position 5,456 of record NW_007740086.1, on the reverse strand, counting down.
TACTTCGAAAGTAATGTTTGAAAAAAAGGGCCTGCCTGTGGCTCACTCAGTAGAGTGTGGTGCTGATAACACCAAGGCCACGGGTTCGGATCCTATATAGGGATGGCCGGTTTGCTCACTGGCTGAGCGTGGTGCTGACAACACCAAGCCAAGGGTTGAGATCCCCTTACCGGTCATCTTTTAAAGAAAAAAAAAAAAAGTACACAATCAACAAAGTGAAAAGACTACCTCCTGAATGGGACAAAATACTTGCAAATCATATACTTGAAAAGGGGTTAATATCCAGCATATTTTAAAAAAAAAAAAAAAAAAAAAAAAAGTAATGTTTGGTCCATAGTGGCACTCAGTAAATATATGAAGAAAATAGTGGCTATTTCCAAAGAAATTAAAGTTTTCTATTAGTCAGACTTCTTGCTAACCCTGTGACTTCTGTTAAGTCACACCGACTCTCCATCCTCTAAGTTATTCTTCTGTAAAAAGAGGGAAGATAAAGAAATACTGTCTAGACTACTTATTTCCTAGAGATATTTTGCAATATAATAAGATAATTTTGGAAAGGAGCTTTGAGAATTGTAAAATATTATAGACATATAAAATGCTATTATTGTCCAGATTTGCCATCAACTTTCTACATGACCTGCAATCATTCCCAGGATCCGCATTTACACAGTTTTGAGAATGTGACTGCCATTGAGCTCCTTGGCTCTTGAAGGACTATAAATTCACTGTTATTATTAAATCTTACTTTTCTGTATCTGGCTAAGTTTTATATTAAAAGCTAATGTGCAAACAATTAGACTTAGAAATAACAAGAAAATATGAGAAAGCAGGGAGCTTTGGAGGAGCAGCAGTGAATTTTTACATTTGATCAGTAGAATGTTTATTTACCACAGAGGTATTGGTATTGTATATCTAACATACAAGTTTATAAGACATGTGTAAATTAAAACTTCTAAGTCAAAGCACCCTTCAATAATACTGGCCTAAGTCTAGAAAATTTCTTGGAAAGTTGATTCTTTATGGCATTAGATCAGGGTCAGTGGGATCTAAAGAAGTGATTGGGGATTTCGTTGGTGAATCAGGTCATTTACACGACTATGAAGAAAAGAAAATCACATAATCTGATCACTTTGATTTACTTTCAGCATCATTAATCTGGCTACATTTCCAGGTTAGCTCCTACATTCATGTGTAAGCTGCCTACTAAATTCTGGCTAAAGTAATGACTATTGGAGACAAGGTAGAAAACATGAAAGGCAAGAGGAGCCTCTATAAGTACCAAAAGTTGTGGAAAACCTTCCATTTCTTGGAGCAGGGGGGAGTATTCAGGAAACCAAGATCAAGAAAAGATGAAGATACAGCTGGGAGAAATTCCAGAAAGATAAAATGTATTTATATATCTCATATATTCTGTCTCCCTCTAGCATTGTTATTTCGGAAATTGCATTAGTCCGTTTTGTGCTGCTATAACAGCATACATGGAACTGGGTGATTTATAAAGAAAAATGAAGTTTATTGCTTGCAGTTTCTGAGGCTGGGAAGTCCAAAGTCCATCTGGTGGTGGCGACAGTGACACAGGGGTCTCACATTGCAAAATGGTGGAAGCAGAGAGGGCAGAGAGAGAGTAAGACAGACTCTCCTTTTAAAGCCCTCAGAACCATGCTGCAACCACCATTTTTAATCCATTCACTACTGCATGGTCCTACAACCCAATCGCCTCTTCAAGGCTCCACCTTTCCATTACCATAATAGGATTTCCCACCCTCTTAACAGTCACAGTGGGGGCTAAGTTTCTAATACATAAAACCTGGGAGAGTTTCTAATACATAAAACCATATATATATATGTAATGTAACCTTAAACATTAATGCTATATGCCAAATTAAGACAATTGTAAGGAAAGAATCACAGGCGAGTATGGAAATATAGGCTTTATTCCATATCTTAAAATACCCAGTTTGTAATTATATTAAATTCTTAATAAACACTGTCCATAATTTTTTATTTTTTATTTTTTGTTGTTTTAAGCATACCTTTACAAAGTAAGTGACGTATTACCTTTCTTCTATGTACTTGAAAAATACAAAGTTACACATTTATTATACAAAGAACTTGGAATTTTTGAAAGGTCAACCAGATACAGGAATAAGCCACAGTAGATGACCCTGAGCAAAAGCAATTGAACCATTTTCATGACAGACATCTAAGGACAACTTGGTTTTCTTAAAAACATTAATAAATATGCTGCTTTACAAACTTATAAAAGCACAGGCCTATAATCTGCTACTTTATAAGCATGTTTTATAAGATGACTATTACAAGTCATTGCAAGCTTGAACTCAAGATAGAATTGTACCAATAAATAGTTAAAATTATCATTCACCATTTAAATAATAGATCTACTTTTTTCCCATGTCTTCCAGCTTCCATTGTTTCTGTTCAAAACTGATCTATCAGTTTTATTGTTGCTCCTTTAAAAATAATATTGTCACTTTTAGAATGTTCTCTTTGTCTTTGGTTTTCCAGTAGCTTAAATATGTTGTACCTAGGTGTGGTTTACTCCACATCTGTCTGGCTTGAGATATGTAGTGTTTCTTGAATATGTGGGTTGAGATGTTCCATCAGGTTTGAAAAATAAAAGGCTATTATCATTTTAAACATAACTTTTTATGATTTTATCTCTCCAATTCTTCTATAACTCTCTATATACACATCTCATACATGTTTCCTGTGTCCCAGATGTCTTTAGGCTTTTGGTTCTGTGTGTGTATGTGTGTCAGTGGTTTATAATCTCTTTCTTTTTTTTTTTTTAATTCAGCCAGGATATTATCTATTCTCCTACACTGCAATGCACTCCTCCTTTCTTCTGCTGTTTTATTCCATCTGCTTAAGGATAAATCTATTGTTAAATCCACCTATTTAGGTTTCAATTTTATTTATTGCATTTTAAAGTTCTCAAATTTTTATATGCTGTTTTTCTCATCATTTCCTAGCATCTTCATATTTGAAATGCATTTGTTGGAATTAGTTCAGTCTGCTATAGTTACATTAAATTGAATAACCAATGTAAATGAGATTACACGACATCACAACTCAAACCAGTTTGTTTGGAATTTTTTGTCTTACCACTTATATATTTATTGCATGGATCATAATATTTTTTTAAAATCAATGTTTTGCAACTGCAAATCTGTGTAATATATAGGTTGCTTTGTATCTTTATTATTTTTTTCTCCTATTGGTATTTTTTGTAATATGCCTGGTTATTCTTGATTGAATGTCAGTCACTGTGTATGAAAAAGGGTAGAATCTCTGAATAATGCTAATGCTATCTTGTTTTGGATGTTTGCTTTCCCAAAATCAAAATTGAGGTGGAGACAATAACCTTATTTCAAACAAGTACTGAATTTATATGGCACAGGGTGCCTTTTCTGTAAAGCTTGGTCTGTGTATCACTGCTGAGGTATAGCCCAAAAAAGTTCTCAGTTGAGGGACTAGGAAGTGTACTATGACCCCTACTTGCTGGGAAATCTTGAATTCCAGATTTTTGCAGTCTATACCATGAGACACCAGAAAAGTTGACTGTGCTTTCAGAGGCTTTTTGGTTGACTTCTTAGCTTCTTGCCTTATAAAGCTTAAGAATGCATCAAGTTCCTCAGAAGAAAAGCAGCTAAATACCTTGCATACTTGATTGTAGCTCTCTTTTCCCCAGAATCATGTCCACTCATGCAATGTATACCTTAGCCTTCCAAAATTTCTACTTCTTTTATCCTAGCATCACAAAATTGAAGAAAGGTCTGCTAGATTCTTGCACTCTGCCTGGATTGTCAACCATTGACCCCACACCAAGAATCGACAGATTCCCCAATGGGACAGTAAGTTAAAAATTAAGGATTCCCCTTTTTAAATTTTTTCCCCCTTGTGATCTTGACCTCTGAAGTCCTGGCTACCTCAGCAACCCTCTGATGCTTTCCACAGATTTTTTTGTAATGTTATCTAGCTTTTCTAGTTATTCCTGGGGGAAAATTTGGTTTTCCCAAGTTCTGCTCTATTATGGATGAAAATAAACATTTCTAAATCAATTTAAACTGTTAAATTTTTACATCTCAGGAAGAAATTCTCTTACAAAGATAGGGAGATAGGAAGATAAGTAATGGTTTATGAGACTCTATAATTGATCATGTTAAATATGTCATTTAATCTCATTTAATATCTTTAACAAGGCCCATTTCAGAAATTAGTGCTCCTATTTTAGAGTTTAAAATAGTGACATCTATTAAGTATTTGTCTTTCAAGATTTCACTAAGATAGTAAGTAGCAGAAGCCATATTGCAACCAAGTATGTCTAACTTGGCCCTGAATGCTATCTCACACATAATGATTTTAAATAACTAACTACACTAGGCAGCACTAATTCCAACAAATATGCTCCATCTATCTTTAGAGCAGTAGAGGGTAAACACACAATGAACCTTATTTTTATGGAGGACAAAAGACATTAGGTATGTATTTGTTAGCCAGGAACATTTATTATATTAATCCTATTTAAATATAATTTATTTTAATTTTTAAAAAGTGGCATTCTGCGTCTTTCCCATTTGTCAATAAAAAGTATAAAATAAGCTGCCTTTAATTTTTCTTATTTGTTTTTCAATCATCTTTTTACTCTATAAGATGAAATTCTCTAAATATGTGGCTTTTCTCACTAAGCTAATTTTCTACCCATCACTACTATTAATGCTTTGCTTCTCCATCAAATGTGTTTTTTAATTATACTATAGAAAAGAACTTGAAACCCACTTAATGTAGTGGAAAGATTAATACCAGCTCCTATATGGAGCATTCTAATTTATACTCTCAGGTCAGACTTTTTTTTTTTAAAGAGGATTTTTATAGCTTTTAAGCACTAAAGACCCTAGATTTTTCTTAAAAATAAAATGAAAGTTTATCTAAATGGCAGAACTAAAAAATTATTAAAATCCTTAATTTCTTGGATTTCTGAAAATTTATATTACTTGAGTTTTTATGCCCAAGTTATAAAAGATATACTTCGGGAATCACACCTAAGGGAAATGATTTCAGCAAAATTATAGGTCATTTTATAGAAGCCATATAATATTAATTTGTTATATATATTTAATTGTAAACAACTATACGTTCTGCTTAGTAAATTTTCCCATTCTTTTTTATTATGGACCAGTTTATTAAGAATAGTAATTTTTGATAGGGACAGCTGAGAGAGAAGCTGGCTTGTGGGGAGAGATATTTCCATGTAGGAGTCAGGAATCTGAGGCTGTGTGTGGGACTGGAGACCATGGAAACATTCTGGCAGTGATGGGACATTGATGATATCACCTATGTCCAACATCAGAAGAAGAACAACCTACATTGGAAAAAGAAATCCAACATACTATAAAGCTGCTATAAAAAGGGAACATAAGGAGAAAAAATGGCGA
>NW_007740085.1:31935-32144 GCF_000696425.1 Galeopterus variegatus | reverse complement strand
AAACTTTGAACAGCTGTATTACAAATTGATTAAAAATAAGTAAACAGGGGCTGGCCCTGTGGCTCACTCGGGAGAGTGTGGTGCTAGGCCACGGGTTTGGATCCTATATAGGGATGGCCAGTGGGCTCACTGGCTGAGTGTGGTGCAGACCACACCGTGCTGAGAGTTGTGATCCCCTTACCGAAAAAATAAAATAAAATAAAATAAAA
>NW_007740085.1:6646-31582 GCF_000696425.1 Galeopterus variegatus | reverse complement strand
TTACAGAACAAAACAAAAAGCCTCCATTACAAAACAAAACAAAAAGACAAGATTCGGAGTTTCCAGGCTGCTGAACATGTGGAGGTGCCTAGAGGGCAGCACACTTGAAGAGGGCATAACATTCCACGCCCCTTGCACATACCTTGATCTACGCATCTCCTTTATCTGACTGTTCCTGAGTTGTCTCCTTCTACAATAAATGGGTAGTAGCAGGTAAAGCACTTTCCTGAGTACTGTGAGCCATTCTAGCAAATGATCAAACCCGAGAAGGGGATTGTGGGAACATTTGATTTACAGCCAAGTCTGACAGAAGTTATGGGTAAAGTGGAAACTTGTGATTGGCGTTTGAAGTCAGGGGAAGTCGTGTGAGGCTGAGCCCTTAAACTGTGGAGTCTGTGCTAACTCTAGTTAGTGTCAAAATTGGTTTGAACTGTAGGACATCCAACTGGTGTCAAAGTATCACTTTGTGTGTGGGAGAAACCTTCACTATTTGGTGACAAAACATGTTCTGAGTTGAGTGTGAGTACAGAGGAAAAACAGTTAATTTTCTCCATACAAGAGGGTAGATAGCACGTAGAGTAGGAAGAGGGTCAACAACCAGAGCCTGACACCAACTCACTCAGGAAGAGGCTCTTTTACCCAGTTTGAGTCCTTATGTATAAGGCAGTCTACAAGGATTGTAGAGTTAAGGTCTAAAGACACATGAGCCCACACTCTACAATACAGTCAAATTTACATCTAAAGAATCTGGCATCTCACTAATAAAGGGAAGTCTTCCATTTTATGGATAAATGAAGAAAAGTAAGATTTGGAAACACAAGGGAGCTCATATCAAAAGTAGAAAGCTAAACTTCCAGTAGCGATGAATACTTTCTCTTCAAGAGGCGTATAAATCTCAGAAGTTAAGACATGAATGGCATAGAAGTTTCAGCTAGCCAACCACATGTGATGGAGTTTTAGATGTTGGTATTCTATTTTACAAAAACAAACAAGGTCAACATACACATTGGGTCCCAGTTCCATTTCTAGTTTATAGTTGTTTACAGGGATTACCCACCCCACAGCAGTTTATGCTGAGATGAGTGATATATGTTTCCACTTAGTATCAACCATAATAAAAGAAAAAAGTTTGTAAGTAAAACAGATATTCAGACAAACAGAAAAGAAGAATGCCTTCCAACCAAACTCAGTAGCAGAGAGAAAAACAAAACCCGGGAAGTGTAGGGAAAAGACAGCAAATCTAAAGTTCCGCAGGCCTTGCTAGAAGATGGGCCGCTCCTTCCACCTTTCATGAATTCACACTGCTCAGAAACCCTTGAATTTCCTATTTCGAGGATTTTTTTAAAATTGAAATACAGATATTCCAGCATTAATCTTGGGACATGATACCTTCTATTAATGGAAAGAAGATTTTTTGAAGTACTATAACATGCTTTACTATTATCTCCTTCATAAGCACATAAAATAGCAATATATGTGACTGCAGAACTGACCTCAGTAATGATGAATCATAAGATTAAAAACAAGGTTTCACATTTTCTAGAGCCTATATCATAAAATTTGAATCACTTAGGACCCAGTTATCAAGAATTATTTTGGAAAGAGGAGGATTATGTTGGAAAAAAGGGAACAATAGCTAAAAGGTAACAAAATATGATGGACTCTTGCAAACACAAAGCAAAAATGCCTCCCATAGTGGTTATAAAAGAGACACAGTTGGCATGTTGCTCTCATTTCCCACTCTTCCCACAGCTTTTGCTAAGTGGATGGTACCAAAGGAGGACAACTGATACAAAGGCAGCAGGTCCATGGGCTTGTCAGCAAGCAGTGACCTGGGATCTCACTAGAAGAGATGAGCTGGGACCGTAAGATTCCTCCTGAGCCACATGACTCTAGGGAAGTTTCCAGGAATCAACAGAGACAAAAGCCAACTGGACGTATCAAGAGGTACCACGACACAGAAAAGTGTGGAGGCCCTACTATGGGCCACATGCAAGTTACAGTTATGAGGGAGTGGGCAATAGAGAAAAGAGGGTGGAAGCAGCAAACATAAAGAATATTTTGGCTGTGCGGCCAGAGAGAGGAAGAGGAGGAGGGAGGCAAGAGTAGTCTCAATTCATGACGGCTTTCCTTAAGACCCAACTATAATTCCATATCTGTCCTTGGATTTCTCTGAAATCTCTCTAAAACCTAAGGCCTCTATTCCTCGTAACTAAAACAACCCTAAGCAAAACAATGCATCCTAGGTCAGTATACTTCTGGCCGCTCTTCTAACTCTCTTAATCTGCAAGAACTGGTACTCAGAATAAAGGCCTTTGTTTAATCAGGGTAGCAATTTGCTGTAAAGAAAATTGGTTCCACTGCTACTTATGTAATCTCGAACAATTCACTTATCTCCCAAGCCTCACTTTTCTCACTATAAAAAAGGAATACATTGTAGGCTTATTGCAGCAATAACAATAATGTGTAAAGAGCACCAGTCCCTGGGCACTCAAAACTTGGTAGTTGTCATCATTCATCAGAATAAAACCTGAAGGGCCGGCCCGGTGGCGCACTGGAGAAGTGCACCGCTTGGGAGTGCGGCGGCGCTCCCGCCAAGGGTTCGGATCCCATGTGGAGACCGGTTCCTGCTCACTGGCTGAGCGTGGTGCGGGCGTGACACCGAGGGTTGCGATCCCATTACCGGTCAGTAAAAAAAAAAAAAGAATAAAACCTGAAACTTGTACAAAGCATTTCTGCTCTCTTTATATAATTTGATACACTCAACAGCCCTGATGAGGCAGGTAGGGCGAGCATTCCCATCTCCATTTTACAGGTGGCTCAGTGAAGATCCGTAATTCCCCAGAACCAGAGAGTTGGCAGGTGGGATAATGTGGACTTGAATGCACGGCTTATGATTGCTAGTCAATTTGTATTTTTCACCAGATAGCCTTCCATTTTATCAAAGTCTAAAGAGTGAGTACACTCATGGATTAGGAAAAAAGTTGCAACCAATAAAGTTAAAATAGAGTGGAGAGAAGGGTCCTGATTAATCTTCAGTTCAAGAATTCCTTATAATCCCCTTTCCCTGGGCATTCCTGATAATTGAGATTTTTACAGTTCTTTGAACTACCACAAAGTCAACAAATTGCACACATAACTCCATGAGAGAATAAAAATAATGGTACTCAGTAAGGTAAAGGAAGAGAAATTCATGGCATTAAACAATCTTGAAAGAATGACATAATAGACCAAAAGCAATGCAAATAAATATAGAAAAGACAGAAGGAAGAGGGGGAGAGAGGGAGGAAATGATTTCTGGCACACCTAATTACTATAGAAACTCACTTCCTAATCCCCAGAGTAAGTCATACTTTTATAGATCAGTATGTCAAATTACCTTTTCAGATCTTAGTAAAATAATCCTGAAAGTTTCAGATTCAGATTGTGAAAAAACTTTGTTAGATGATAAGGCATTTCTAAATAAAAGTTAGTTGCTGAATCTAAGTTTTTAAAGGTTTCCTTTCATATAAAATAAGAATGGTCTCAATGATTGTATGTATTTACCTTCTAATGATTTTAATAACTGAAGCTATTAAAACCACAGACATGCCTTAGTATACAAAATCCCAGAGGGGCAAAAATGCCACATCATGAGAATTCTGTTTGGCACCTGGAACATTAAGAGTACATAGTACTAACTAAGCACTACTCCCTGTTCACTATTTTTTTTTTTTTTGTCCTTTTTGAGACCAGCCACAACGCGCTCAGCCAGTGAGCGCTGTGAGCGCACCAGTCATCCCTATATAGGATCCGAACCTGCAGCGGAAGCGCCGCTGCGCTCCCAGCTCCGCACTCTCCCGAGTGTGCCATGGGCTCCGCCCCTAACCAATCTTTTAGCTCTACCAGTGATGGAAAATTCCATACTTCAATAGAATGTTCATTATATCTGGAGACAACTCTAGTGCCAAATTAATCTTTTATTGAGCCACAAACTCACTCCCTGTTGTTAGTTGATTCATAGGGAAGTAAACAAATAAACAAAATATATTTGTTTTGTGTTACCATGAACTAAGAACAATATATAGCTGCCCACTGGTGAATTCCAAGTACCTAGAGAAGTGTCTGGCATATGTAAGTCATCTATAAATATTCAATCAATATTATATTGTTATTAGTGTTCATTGCTTTAATTATTGATATTAAACTATTCATAGCCTTTTTTTTACATTGGCTCCCACAAAGCATATTCTTCTCCATTTGGATTTGGGCAGATTTAGAAGACAAAATAGCACCAATAATTTTTAATAACCTTTACCGTAATAACTTCGTATAGCATACATTATACGAAGTTATACGATAATATTTGCTTTTATATCTTTGCTTTGTTCACTTGTAAATCTAATGGTCTAGCACAGTGCTGGGCATATAAGAGGGCTTGATAAATCTTTGTGAAATGAAGGGACGATGACAACAAATCCAGAACGCATCAAGCCTGAGGCTGGGCCAAACGCCACAAACGACAGGTACCGGCTAAAGCCTGGTTACTATGGAAGACGTGTGGGCAGAGAGCCAGCAAAATGCACGTGGTCACCCAGATCCTCACCTCCGGCCAGGCAGGGCCGCAGGCACTGGGGTTTGTGCTCCAGGGGAGGGTCCCCACTCTCCCTCACCCCTCCCTCCATTTCACGTAGGAGAAGCTGGGAGGAGACGGGATGCAATTGCCAACTGATCAGGTAAAAGTGGGGGCTTTCCAAGGGGGAATGCTGTAGTTGGCCAGAGGGGTATTCTAATCTCAGATTATAGTCGCATGGGGAGAAGGATGCTGACCAGAGGCCATCCAGCAAGCCTGGAAGATCTGTCCCTCCTGAGGATGATTTCCAGGTTTTTGATTTGAGTAAGCAGGTGAATGGCAGTGCTGCCTCTCTGTGCTTTAATTTCCCCATGCATAAAGTGGGATAATACCTAACTCATAGTATTGTTGCAAGAATTAAATGAGTTAATACACATAAAATGCTTAAGAGTGCCTACAGCATCACAAATTCTCAATAACTGTTAACTGTTCTTATTACTGTCTTTCAACTATATAACATTCCTTAATATATGCAAGCATAAAGTCTATGGAAACACCTGCCAACAGGGAGAAAAGATGAAATTCAAATGTGCACAAAGATCAAGGACAGGAATGAAACACATTACTTGGGGTAGGTTGCATCTGGTCAACTGAGCTAAGCAGAGCTTCAGGTGTTTCACGGTCAGCCTCTGCTGGCAAATGCAAGATACTGACCATAAGGCAGACAAATGGCAGAATGTGGCTAGACCAGCACAAACTCATCACTACTGATGGACAAAGAGCCTGGCCCTGCATTCTCTCCTGTTCCTGCATTAGAGACCATTGGATGTGATACGCTGCTAACAGGTTCTAAAATTTCCAGGGAGTTGGGAGAAAGAACTAAGGGCATAATGGAAGAACTGGCAATGAGGTAATCTCTGTTCTCTCTGTGCTTTAATTTCCCCATGCATAAAGTGGGATAATACCTAACTCATAGTATTGTTACAGGGAGTTGGGAGAAAGAACTAAGGGCATAATGGAAGAACTGGCAATGAGGTAATCTCTGTGAAGTGGTCTTAAGCTGCATTTTGAAGGCAGGTGGGAAGAGAGCTTGGGGAGAAGTGAGCAGAGCTTTCCAAATGGGAGGAGTAGGGTGTGTGTGCTCCTGGGCATGAAGTTTGGCGATGCCCACAGAGAAGAAGGCCAATAGTGTTGCCAGGAAGAGAGAGCATGAAATAAGATGTAGCAGCAGGTATACCCAGGAATGATCAGGGAAGATTTTTGCCTAGTTTGCAAATTTCCAGAGAAATAATCTCTGCAACTGGGCATGCTTTGCTGTTAGGCTAGCTGCCTTTTAGGATTATATTTAGACTTTTTTTTCTTCTTTTCTTAGAAAACCTCAAATGATTACAACTTACACAGAATGTTTAAGTAGGTCACAAAAACCAAGGAATGCTTTTTTCCTCTCAAACAGACCCCTGAAACTTTAGCTTCCAGAGAATTGGATGCTAATTCCCTCATTATCCTGGGGGACAGAATGGCAAATTCTACCTGCCTCACTTCCATCTCCTTCCACTCCATTTAAGGGCTCCCAGTTCACTATTTAGTAAAAGGAAAGAGCGTTTTCTCCAAGAAAAAACCAGTTCTCCTGGTGCAAGAAAGCTGGATGAGGATTTCCAAAGATTAGAGACTTCGCACAAAAGTCTCTAATTTTACATCACTCTAGAGAGATAACCAAGGGGACTGCAGTGATATTATTATAGAGAAAAACAATACATTTAAAATCTTAAACTCCACTAAATTCCTTCTCTAACAACCGACAATGATGCTCAATGTCTGTTGCCTTGACCCAATAGTTAGATGTGAACCTCGACTCAATCATAAAACTCTTTCATCCATGCTGCTCATACAGAAAAGAGAAAAATAATGAAAAATCTTCTAGGATGAAAATATTTTATAAAAGTTCATCCTGGGGTTCAGGGAGAACTTGGAAGCAAGATTCTGATGAGGAAGAAGTTATCATCACTGGACAGGCTGGTCTTACCCTCCCCTCTCACAAGCTATCAACACATGCTTTACACATTGTGAGGTCATGGCTTCCCAGAATCTTCATCTGATTCGTGATTTTCCCATCTAGGGGAAAGCTGTCAGGGACTTTCACTGAATGTCACTGTCACTGAAAAGACCCCAATTAAGAATTTGAGGATCTTGAACTGTGAAACTTTCCAGGATAATTATTATAATCCAGAGCTTCAAAGGAGCAGAGGCAGGGCTGGCCAGTTAGTTCAGTTGGTTAGGGCATGGTGCTGATAACAACAAGATCCAGGGTTTGATCCCTGTATCAGCCAGCCACACACAAAATACAAAAAGTTTAATCAAAGGAGCAGAAGTTCAATGTAAGAGAAAAATTTCAGTGGATAAGCTTCAAGATGGCTGCCTTTAATCCTCCCCTTCCCTGCACGTCTGGCTTTGCCTTTTCCTATGAGCTTACTGCTGGGATTCTCTAGGCATTCCAGCCAAGGCCATGGGATTTATGACAGCTTAATATAGAGAACAAAGGAGAAAAATGGATGACTCTCAGGCTCCAAGCCCAGGAGAAAAAGAGAATGGGATAAGGGATATATGCAAGAGGGTTATTTTTTAAGGGAACAGGATGTCAGGAAGTTAGAAATATAAGACTAGAAAAGTGTGAGATGTAGCTTCAAAGACAGAGGAACAGTTACAATAAGGGATATATGCAAGAGGGTTATTTTTTAAGGGAACAGGATGTCAGGCAGTTAGAAATATAAGACTAGAAAAGTGTGAGATGTAGCTTCAAAGACAGAGGAACAGTTACAGCCATGAGATCAGCTCTCCCAAGAAGAAAGTAATGAGCAACACATACAAGTTAATATGTACATCCACGTACACACACATATACCTATAGGTTCAAGGCCTGGATGTGGGAAGTACTCAGATGTAGGAAGAAAAAAAGAAAAGACCAGAAGGACACCATGACAATAGATAAGAAAGGTGGGAGGAAAAATCCCAAGATGTTCCAAAAGCAAAGAGAATATTTTATTCTGGGGCAAACACTAAACAAAAGAAAGCTGGTGATAAAATATTAATATCATACAAAGTAGATTTAAAGGCAAAATTTATTATTCTAGTTAGAGATTCACTATATGATGATAAAAGTTAATTCATGAGGAAGATATAATGATTCTCAACTTGTATGCAATAAATAACAGTCCCAAAATAAATAAAGCAATAATTGAGATAACTTCAAGGAAAATAAACACTATCATCATCACAGAGGAAGATTTTTACACACTTTTCTCAGTAAATGATAATCCTAATATCAATAATGTCATAAAAGTATCTCTAATAGTTTTTAACTATTGGATTCCAAATTATTTAATCATGGTCTTGAATATTCTTACCTCACTTATCTTCCTCCTAAATGAAACTCTTCAACTTGAAACATGAGGTCTGGACAAACTAGCTCATCAAACATACTTTTTTGGTCTCAATTCTATTCCTCTTCTTAGGCTATATCCCCTAACTGAACTGTTCTCTCCCTTCCACAGAATTTTTCCTTCGATTTGCAAGAGAGTGGGAAGGACTGGCAGAAGTAGACTTCTGGATCACAAGGATGGAAGAGGCAGAAAGGTAGGTGGGCCCCCAACACAATGCCTTCTCTTGGTTTCCTCTAGAAAATTGTATTTGTTTCTCAATCTCACTGCTGATCAGAGGTCACTCATTCCAAGCAGTGTCCAAAGACTTAGCCCAGAACAAGTTTGGGGTTGACAGTCTGTGTGTAGTATGGAGAACAAGATCAAAGGCCAGTTGTGTCATCTCTTTCAGGAGAAAATCAGTAATCTGGGAAGGAAAATTGCCTGGGACTGGGTGAGTGAGGCAGAGGAGCAATAGAAGGTCTGAGATGTCAAGGCAAAATCTGACCAATAAAGAAGGAGATAGAGAATAAGCTGAAGACACCAGTGACTGAATCCTATTGGACATTAGTGAGAAATCAGGACACAAGTTGTGGCCCATGCGGATCAAGTAGAATCACTTCTATTTGAAGTTTTAGGTCTGGTGTTTTTATCCTACCACTTCTGGAACTTTAGGAGCCTGGGAATGACTCAGTACCTTGGGATAGACCCCTGGACATTCTGCCTTTTCTGGCAGATAAGCCTTTATCAGAATCTAGGCACACTTTGAACGCCAGGCATGAGGAAAGAGATATACTACTTCCCTTTCTCTCTCCTATAATTGTAATTCACCTGTAAGTAGTCAATACACACAGGAGAACAAGCCATGATAAAGACAATGCTCTATCTGCAGTCCCCTAAGGGCAAGAAAAGCAGACGTGTCAATCACCTTCCTGAACCAGCCTGTGGTCCTGGTCTCATTATCATTGTCAACAGTTTATGGAAAAATATAAATAATTCAAAGCTAAGTATCAGTTGATAGTTTTAATAAACTCATAATTTTACAGCATGAAAGCTGTGTTGTTCGCCCATATCATTTGCTGTCTAAAACAGGAACAATAATAATACTATATATCCAACATGTAAGGTACACACTTAAATAGAAATTGCAAAACCCATGTGATGTCAAAGGAGACCATTTTATAAACAGCCAGAAAGCCTTGGAGATCAATGAGCCCCATAGTAACTCCACCTTGGGGACCCTGTCTAAGAATCAGAAGATGTTTAATAACTCGTGCTGCTGTCTATCACACGATTACAGGGCTGGTCTGCCCCTTACATACAAATCCACTCAGGTGCAGGTCAAGGCTGCCACCAGCACAGGCAACTAGAAGAGGGCCATTGAAAGGGTCTTAAGCTTTCTGAGGAAATTTCTAACATTGAGTCTCTGCTTTTTAGAGTACTGTGAGATCTCTGCTGAAAAGAAATAAACACAGCAACTGCAAGTAGTGGCAATATAAATAATATTGGGGATAAAAGCAGCTGCTGAAGAGGAGTCCTCCCACACTGTGACTAACACAAAAGGGGGATTGTAAGGCTATTGAGGAAACAGGGCATAAGGCCCAACAGTGAGTACATTGATCTCACTTGAGTTCCATCTGAGAATAAGACTTAACACCAAATTCCACATTATGAAGGATTTCCTGGTCCATCAGGGTTCCCATGCAACTCAACGATTCTGTTGCAATACTATACTTGGACATCTCCTGAGGTTAAAGACGTTGGTTCAGGTTTGTTCTTGGTGTAATGCCAGTTTTCCATCCTCTCCATGCCAGACTCTGTGTTGTTTTTCTAATTTACACAATAACATGCTGTTTGTTCAAAGGAGAAGATCATTAGAGGGTTTGCAGGAGCCCCTCAAATACTTCATTCATTTTTAATGGGATACTTGACATCCTGCAACGTTCACACACACATGAGGGAGAGACTGCACAGCGTGAACTGGGAAAAAATCCACTCCCTAATGCTCCAGGAGGATGCTGATAACGTGAGGAGACTAGTACATGACTTATTTTATAAGAAGGCTCTATAAATGGTCATGCCTTTCAGCACAAAACAAATTAAAACATAACCATAACCCCAGTACCACTGTTACCACTGGGTGACATTCTTTGTGATTAAATATATATCACATTCTTTCCATGCCTGCCAGGGTGAAAACTGCCAGATTCAATTTATTTCAAGTTTTGAAATACAAGCAATATTTCCCCCCCAATTTTTTTAAATTAACACTTTATTTTCAGTTACAAGTCAAATTATTATGGGGTGGCCAAATATCTTCCCAACACTGTAGTTTGGTGGTGTTGAACATAGTTAGAAATAAATAGGCCATTTCCTAAATATTTTGCAATGTATTCTTTAAGGTTTCAGTTCACTGTAAAGAAACATAACATACGAAAAGTAAGATTTACAGAAAAGATAAATTGAAGAGGGAATGTTATTTACACTTTCTTAAATGATTTCTTAGTAGCAAACCCCCGTGATGAAACGGAGAGCCCGCAACTCTTGGGTGGGTTCCTGCCACTGTGTGCTTTGGGTAATTTTCTTCTGTCAACTTTGTGGGAATCAAAGAGAAGGGTTTATTACCCTTGCAAAGAGTAAACCTTTCCTAGCCTTTCCTCTCTGACTGCCAAGCTCCACATACAAGAGAACATCTGAAGAGTCTAAAGCCAGTAGACCACCAATCTTTGCACCCTATGTGAGGACTGGGCCTATCGTTAGTTCTCCCCCACCTTAAGTATTCTGACCTCAGCCTTAGGTAAAAGCCATTCTTTTCTCATCACTGACCGCACCAGCATCACTGGGGCAAGACTTTCTCATGGCCCTGAACACTCATCCTCTTCCCAGTGGAGGTCTAACCTCATGGAAAAAATATGGGTTTTGGATTCAGAATCCTAATCTTGGCTCCACCTCTTAATAGCTAAATGACTACAAAATTCTAAAGCTTCGGTTTTCCCATCAACAATGGAGGTAACAACGTCCAGTTCATCGGAGAGTGGCTGGATGAGCTAAATGTTGTAAAGTGGCCAGCTCTGGGCTTATCATATCACAGGTGCTTAACAAATGGAAGCTTTCATGATGACAGCAATTATCCTGACTATTTCCCAACTGTCTCTTCTTTCTCTTGTCTGTTTTTAATGTTCCTCCAGTAGGCTTTCAGTAGATCCAGAGTTCCTTCCTTTTAACCTGCATTTTTCCCCATAAACCCATCAACTCTTACTCTCCCTTCTCACCAGCTAGCTCAGTGGGCCAGAAATCCCATCTTCCTCGACAGGAATCATCATTCCTTTCTCCTAAACCCCATCTGGAGCAAGACACTATTTCCATAGAACAATGGTACATCTGCATGTCATTACAGTTTAGTTCCCCTGGCCCCCAGGCAGGCTGATCAGGATGCCAAACCCACAATGACTTTTAGGGGAAAAGGACTCTGTCAAAAAGCTCCTCTGTGCATTTAAAATAGAATTTGATTTATAAAACCTTCAGTGTGCAGGTTACTTTCATGAACAAGTCTGTGGTTCTTGAGAAGTAAGTTTCACAGTTTTAAAAAGAAGTCCTTTAAAATATTTGTCCCTATATTGAGCTTTCTGGATAGGAAGGGAAACAGGAATAAAGGTAACTAAAATATATTGAGTGTCTGTGTTGTGCAAGGCACTGTGCTTAGTGTTTCAAAATCATTATGTAACTTAATTTTCATAACTACCCTAAAATACATAGAGTTTACTCACAACTAAAATAAGTAGTGTTATCCTCACTGTATGGTGACAAAACAGATTCCAAGAGGCGAAGTGACTGCCTAAGGAAGAAAGTTAATAAGTGGCAGAGCCAAGATATAAATCCAAGCCTGTTTCACTCTTCATGGTACAAAATGCTTTACGACATGTGAAACACAATACAACATATTCTTCTTCTTGGTGTAAACATTTTACCTAATACTTTGGGTCATTGGAGGCAGAAGAGCCTCCTACAGGTGAAAGTGAGAGAACTCTGTCGTCTTCAGCACATGGAAGACATGTGAAACACAATACAACATATTCTTCTTCTTGGTGTAAACATTTTACCTAATACTTTGGGTCACTGGAGGCAGAAGAGCCTCCTACAGGTGAAAGTGAGAGAACTCTGTCGTCTTCAGCACATGGATGGTTGCAACATTCTCAGGGTGCAGGAAGTCTTAAGGATCAGTCTGATCCCTTTTTCATTTCAGGGTTTCTGGAAAGCCCCTAATTGCCTAGTGATTTTCGATTCAGCTCTCATAGTCATACAGAAAGCATTAAACCTGCTGGCTGCAAATTAACCCTCTTTTCCTGGAACTGTTCATGGACAAATGTATGGAAAGATAATGGCTTCTTCCATTCAAAGATGGACAAGCCATAGGCCAGCTGGGCAGGGGCCCACGACTCCAGCCTTTACCAGGCACCATAACATGACTGAAAGCTCAAATTGTACTGGAAATATAACCCTAGAGTGCAGAAAATTACATTTATCAGGCCTCCTCTTAGGGAGTGTACATGGTGGAAAAGAATGCTTTAATAAGCTGCTTGGGGTTAGAGAAAGAGACTAAAAAGGGGTATGATAAAGTCATGGCTGACGAGCCCTCAACTGCGTTCTAAGGAGGTGAGGTCAGGATGACGACAGGGCTCTTTTTTTGTAAGATGGTGTGCATATTTAAATCCAGACTAAGCCCTGCCACCCAGCATTCATTCATTCATTCAACACGCATGTTTTGAAGATTAGTATATGCTGTGTCCTGCTTGAGGTGCTGGGGATAAATCAGTAAACAAAATGGTAAACAAAAAGACTTTGGTCTTCCCACTCCTCCCCCCCCCCCCCCGTTTTATTAAGGTCTCGGCCCTTCTGCCAAATAAATACTGAAAAATACTTAAAGCTTTCACATACCTCCATGTAGCCAACTAAGCTAATGTAGAACCCCCTTCCTCTTATAGACTAAAAAAAAATAAATAACCAACAATGTTTTTAACACACAAGAAATAGAAAGAAAGGATATCACAAGTATCAGAAATGAAAAGGAATCATAAAATTGAAGTGGTGACAGTGGCACAAGGAGGGAACTGGAATAACTATAGAGCCTAGTCTGCTAAATGCTAGAGTTTTTAACATTGATGAGCATCAGGAAATGTGAGGCAGGGAGATAGAACTGAATCTCCTAAATAAAGGTGATCACACAAATGTAAACACCCACAGTGAAAGGGACTAAAATGTCTACTCATCAGTCCCGGGAACTGACAAAGAAGCAAGGGAAAGCATCTCTTCCTAGAGTTTTTATGTGAAAAATAAAAAAGCCAGGCCTGTTCCATGTCCAGGTTAGGTGTCCAAATTTACACTGAGAGGTGCTAGAAATTAGTATAAAAACTGTTCCCACACAGAATTACAGCTAGGTAGGAAAAATAAGTTCTAGTGGTATACAGTAGTGCTAGCCATTTATAATTAACAATAATTTATTATTTGTTCTCAACTGGCTAGATGAGAGGAGCTCAAATGTTCTCATCACAAGGAAATGAAAAATTTTCACCATGATGAACTTGCTAATCACCCTGATTCAGTCATTACACATTGTATGCATTTATTGAAATATAACTGTGGACCCCATAAATATGTACAATCAATAGGCTTCAATTTAAAAATAAATGAATTTCCTTAAGAAAAGAAAACTGGCCTCAGACTGGCACATGGCAGAAGCAAATCTAAGCCATTCTCTAGGGCACACAGACTTTGTAGAAAAATCCATCCCACTGAAGATGACCTCACAAGACACATGCAGAAATGATCCACCCTGAGAGAGAGTAAGTCAGCAGACACAAATATTGGGAGGGTTAACTCCCAAAATAGTTGAGATAGCAAATTAATCTGGAATAGGCCATAAAATAAGAATGTTTAAAAAAAAATTAAAGAGAGCAATGAACTGAAACTACGAGAGAAGAACCGGACACTGTGAAAAAAAATTAAGAATATCAGTTTGTTGATGTGCCTGATTTCTAACCTATCAAGAATACCAAAGTATTAACTTACCTTGAGTGCCCACATGTCTACTCTGCTTCCATTTTATGATTCCATGACTCTTTATCACATTAAGAGAACAAGTATTCACCAATGCAAACAGCAGAATTGGGATTATTATTTTGTAGATGTTTAGAGAACTTCCCAATTCAAAGTATTCATCTTTCCTTTGAATAACTGGAAACACTAAGAAACAAAGACATCAACTGAGTTTACCTACTAGTTAGAATGAGGGCTTAGCTTTTATAACAAAGAGCCCCCAAAATACAGAAGTTTAAAGAAGGTAGACATTTATTCCTCTCCCAAACAATGGACAGGCAAGCCTTTTCTGGCAGGGCAGCTGTGCTCCCTAGGTCACTTAAGGATCCAGGTTCCTTCCATCTTATGTCTCTATATTCCCCTAGGACATTTCAGATAAACTGCGTGGTCCAAGCTGGGTCATGATAGAGTCCTGTTCCATTTCGCGGGTAAGGGACCAGACCGAATGGGAGCACAGTCTTGTTTTAAGGCCAAGGTCTGGGAATGGCACACATCACTCCCACTCACAGCTTGGCCTGACCCCAGTGGCAGGGTTCATCCAACTGCAAGGTTACCTGGAAAATATAATTTCTAACTGAGTTATCATGTGTCCAGCTAAAATTCTATTACTCTGGAAGAAGGGGAAAATGTATTGGGGAATCACCTAGTTGTATGTCATAGCTGTAATTTTGGCAAATATGGACTTGGTGTTCACTTTGAAACATATGAGAAGCTACTGGTGGGTTTTGAACAGAGGAGTGACATGATCTGACTTAAGTCTTTTGAAGAACCACTCCGTTGTATTGAGAGTAGGCTACTGGGGGAGAGAATGGAGAGGGAAGGGTAGAAGTAGGCAGATCGGTTAGGAAGCTATTACAATATTGTAGGCAAGAGATGATGGAGGTTTCTACAAGGGCGATGATGCTGAATGGCTCTAGTTATATTCTGAGATCAGAGCCAAGAAGATTTGATGTAAGATATAAGAACAAGGAAGAAGTCAAGGATGACACCATGGCATCTGGGGCTAAGAAATGGAAAGACAGAAATACTATGAACTGAGATGGAAGTCTGAGGGAGAAGCTGTGTGGGGTTTGTGGGAGGTCATGAGTTTGCAGGGAGGTCAGGAGTTTGGTTCTAGAATAACAAGCTTGAGATATTTCTCTGACATCTAAGTGAACATGCCAAGTAAGCAGTTGGATATACAAACCTGGAGTTCAGGCAAGCAGTCTGGGCTGGAGATACAATAATAAATCCAACAGTTGTATAAGTGTGGGCACTGTCCTAAGCATTTTTCATAAGTAACTCATTTAATCCTCACAACAAACCCAAGAGGTGGTAGAAAATGTAATCATCTCTTATTTCATAGATTGGGAAACTGAGGCCCATACATATTAAATAACTTGCCTGAGGTCACAAAGGTAGTTTGTGGAAGAGCCATGATTTGAACCCAGTCATATAAATACCAGAATTCATGCTTTGAGCCACAATGCTATAGTGCAGATATAAATTTAGGAGTCTTCAGCATATGAATGATACTTAGTTACAAGTCCAGCTGAGATCACCAAAAGAATATAATAGAGAAAAGAGGGCCTGAGGAATTTGTTCAAAAATAATACATGGTGGGGTGGACAGAAGCAGGTAGGAGCATAGATGAAATAAGACAGTCTCTGAGAAGACAAATATTGAAGCTGGGTAATGGATACATGGAGTTTTGGTATATTTTGTTGTCTATTTTGTGTATAACTAAAACTTTGCATTACAAAAAGTGAAAAACAAAGACAGAGCAATAAGGAGGAACTGTCAAAAGAGACCAAGAAACAGTGAAAGAAAAGTGGTAAGAAAACCGGAGAATGATATCCAGGAAATCAAGTGTTCTGATTGTCTATTGCTCCATAAAAAAAACCCAAATATTTCATGGCTTAAAAAAACAATCATAAACAGTATGGAAGTTCGTCAAAAAACTAAAAATAGAAGTACCACATGATCCAGTAATTCCACTTCTGTGTATATATTCAAAGGAATTGAAGTCAGTATATTGAAGAGATGTCTGCGCTCCCATGTTCACTGCATCATTATTTATGATCCAGTAATTCCACTTCTGAGTATATATTCAAAGGAATTGAAGTCAGTATATTGAAGAGATGTCTGCGCTCCCATGTTCACTGCATCATTATTCACAATAGCCAAGACATGGAGTCAACCTAAGTGTCCATCAACAAATGAATGGATGAAGAAAATGTGGTATATATACACAATGGAATACCATGATCCAGTAATTCCACTTCTGTGTATATATTCAAAGGAATTGAAGTCAGTATATTAAAGAGATATCTGCACTCCCATGTTCACTGCATCATTATTCACAATAGCCAAGACATGGAGTCAAACTAAGTGTCCATCAACAAATGAATGGATGAAGAAAATGTGGTATATATACACAATGGAATACTGTATTATTCAGCCTTAAAAAGGACGGAAATCCTATCATTTGCAACAATATGATAAACCCAGAGGACATTACGCTAAATGAAATAAGCCAGTCACAGAAGACAAATACTGCATGATCTCCCTTATATGTGGAATCTAAAAAAGTCAAATTCACAGAAGTAGGGAATAGAAATGAATAAGGAGACATTACAACTGATGCTACAGAAATACAAAGGACTACAAGAGACTACTATAAACAACTGTATGTGAACAAACTGGAAAACCTAGAAGAAATGAATAAATTCCTGGACACTTAAAACTTATCAAAGATGAATCATGAATAACTAGAAAACCTAAACAGACCAATAATGAGTAGGAGATTGAAGCAGTAATAAAAAGTCTCACAGCAAAGAAAACCCCAAGACCGGATGATTTCACTGCCAAATTCTACCAAACATTTAAAGAACCAATATTAATTCTTCTCAAACTCTTCAAAAAATTGAAAGGGAATAAATACTTCCAAATTCATTCTATAAAGCCAGCCTTACCCTCATACCAAAACAGGAAAAAGATACACCAAAAAAAGAAAACTATCAATTAATACACCTATTGAACACAGATATGAAGGTCCTCAACAAAATACTAGCAAACAGAATCCAACAACACTTTAAAAAGATCATACAACATAATCAAGTGAGATTCATTCCAGGGATGCAAGGATGGATCGATATACACAAATGTATATACACATCAACAGAATGAAGAACAAAAAACATATGGTCATTTCAATAGGTGCAGAAAAAACATTTGATAAAATGCAACCTCACTTCATGATTAAAAACACTCAACAAATTAGGTATAGAAGGAATGTACCTCAACACAATAGAGGGCATATACAAAAAACCCACAGCAAACGTCGTACTGAATGGACAAAAATTGGAGGCTTTTCCTCTAAGACCTGGAACAAGACAAGGATGCCCACTTTCCCCACTCTTATTCAACAAAGTACTTGAAGTTCTAGCCAGTGCAATAAGGCAGGGGAAAACTATAAAGGGCATCCAAATGGGAAAAGAGGAAGTCAAGCTATCCCTATTTGCAAATGACATGATCATATACATAGAAAACCCTAAAGACTCCACCAAAAAATTACTAGAACTAATAAATTAATTCAGTATAGTGCAGGATACAAAATCAACACACAAAAATCAATAGCCTTCCTATACACCAATAAAAAAATAGCTGAAAAAGAAATCAAGAAAGTAATCCCATTCATAATAGCTACCAAAAAAAATGCAATACCTAGGAGCAAATTTAACCAAGGAGGTGAAAGACCTCTATGATGAAAACTATAAAACATTGGCAAAAAAAATTGAAGAGGACACAAATAAATGGAAGACTATCCCCTGTTCATAGAATGGAAGAATTAACATCATTGGAATGTCCATATTATCCAAAGCAATCTACACATTTGATGCAATTCCTATCAAAATACCAGTGACATTCTTCACAGAAATAGAAAAAAATTATCTTAAAATTTGTATGGAATCACAAAAGACCCCAAACTTAAACAAACAAAGAAAAGCAAACTTAAACAAAAAAGTTGAAGGCATCACACTTTCCTGACTTCACTTTACTATAAAGCTATAATAACCAAAACAGCATGGTACTGGCATAAAAACAGACAAATAGACAATGGAACAGAATAGAGAGCCCAGAAATAAACCCACACACTTACAGCCAACTGATTTTCAACAAAGCTGCCAAAAATATACACTGGAGAAAGGACAGCCTCGTCAGTAAATGTTGCTGGGAAAACTGGATATCCCCATGGAGAAAATTAAAACTAGACTCCTATCTCTCACCAGAGAGGAGAGGTATGTGGAGAGGGGAATTGGACTAACAGGTACAAAACTATGCTATCTACTCTACGTGAATCATTGTGCAGTATATGCATGTACTGAAACAACACACTGTACCCCACAAAAAAATATAAATAAAATTTTTAACAAATAAATAGTTACTCTGTTAAAAACAATGTCATTTAAAAAAATTAAAAAGTAGAGAGTAGAATGGTGGTTACCAGAAGCTGGGAGTGTTGGTAGTGGTGATTACCAGAGGTTGGTGGGTATGGGGGAGATGTTGGTCAAAGGGTACAAAGTTTCAGTTTTCAGGAGGAAGAAGTTCTGGAGATCTGTTGTACACCATGGTGACTATAGTTAATAACTATGTATTATATACTTGAAAATTGCTGACAGTAGATTTTAAATGTTCACACCACCAAAAAAAAAAGTATGTGAGGTGATGGATATGTTAATTAGCTTGATTAATCATTTCATAATCCATGTGTATACATATATCAAAACATAATACCCCATAAATATACATAATCATACCCCATAAATATATACAACTATACATGAATATATACAACTATTATTTGTTAATTAAAACATTTTTTAAGCAGCAATCATTTATTATATGCAGAAATCTGCAATTTGAACAGGGCTCAGTGGAGACCTGTCATCTCCGCTCCTGCAGAATGAGCTGTCAGCTGGGGTGACTCTCCTGGGCCTGAGGACTCATCTCTAAGGTGCTCACTCACATGGCTGGCACGCTGCTAGCATGGGCTGGGAGCTCAGCCAGGGCAGTACTATCTTTATCTACAGTCAATCCCCAGATTTACTAAAGATAAGTAGTGCAAATGAGAATTCCTTGAAACTTCTTCAAGCTTGTGCCTTACTCTCAACTGACAAATGACACTTCAGAGAATATTGAGAAAGATTCCTCTGATGCTGGGACTGTTTCCTTTACAAAGATTACAGGAAGTGAGAACACATTTGTTATATAGGTCTTTGTAAATGCCAAGAGAGCCTCTGAACTTTACAGTAAAAGACATCTGAGTTTTGCTGTGGTTGTTTTTAAAATAAATTTTACTATGTATAGTTGAGGTTTACAACACGATGTTACAGGACACACACAGGGTACTTCAAAAAGTTTGCGGAGAAATAGAATTAAAAGATAATATGAATCTTTCCATGAACTTTTTGAAGTAGCCTGATATAGATAGTAAAATGGTTACTAGTGAAGCAGATTAACATGTCTATCATCCCACATAGTTATTGTTTTTGAACAGAAGCAGCTAGAGTCTACTTATTTAACAAAAATTCCTAATACAGTTTTATTAACTTTAGTTCTAATGTCATACAAGGGTAGGTACTTCAAAATGTTCGTGAAAAAATGGAATTAAAAAATACAAATCTTTCCATGAGCTTTTTAAAGACCCCTCATACACTGGACCTCTAGACTTTTCATCCTACGTATCTGCTATTTGTATCCTTTGAACCTATATCTCCCCACTTCCTCTCCCCCACCCCAAACCCACAGTAACCAGTTTCATCTCTATGTGTATTTGAGCTTTTTTAAAATTATTATTCCACATGTAAGATCATGCAATGTTTTTCTTTCTGTGTCTGACTTATTTCACTTAGTGTACTGTCTTCCAGTTCCATCCATGTTGTGACAAATAGTGGGATCTCCTTTTGTAAGGCTGAATAATATTTCGTTGTGTGTGTGTGTGTGTGTGTGTGTGCATGTGTGTGCTGTGGTCTGAATGTGTCTCCCAAAATCCATGTGTTGGAAACGTAATGCTCAATGCCGCAGTGTTAAGAGGTGTGGCCTTTTGGGAGGTATTTAGGTCATGAGGGCTTCGTACCTTAATTGTGGACTTCCCAGGCTCCAGAATTGTGAGAAAAATATATTTCTGGTTTTTTTTTTATAAATTACCCAGTCTCAGGAATTCCGGCATTCTGTTATAGCAGCATAGAATTGACTAAGATGGTGTGAGGGTGTGTGAGTGTGTGTGTTTGTCTGTTGATGGACATTTAGGTTGTTTCCAAATCTTGGTTATTGTGGATAATCTTGCAATGAACACTGAAGTGTAGATATTTCTTCTAGGTGGTGATTTCATCTCCTTTGGGTATATACCCAGAAGAAGGATTGCTGGATCATAACAGTAGTTCTATTTTTAATTTCTTTAGGAACCACCATACTGTTTTCCGTAATGGTTATACAAAAATATATCTGAATTGTATGTATACCCTTTAGCCATAGCTCCTCCTTGGAACTTCTCCTTTGGAAAACACTTTAAATAGCTGCAGGAAAATGGAGGAGAGTGTGAAAAGATGCGTACAAATTCTCGTGTCTGTGAAAAGAAAGGCAAATAGCAGAAACCTGGTCTTACTTATGATTCAAAATAGTCCAGCTCATGGTTTTTTAGAAGACTGTCACCAAGGGTAGGTCAGATTCTGGGTTCCTCGTGAGCATGCTCAGGTACTGACTGGCACTGAAGCCTACTAGAGTTCACTGAGAGCTTTTAACACCAAGACCTGATTTTCAAAATGCTCTGACACTTCAAATCAGGGACAAGGTTGGAGTGTCAGTGCTGAGTCTCCCGCCATGTACACCTGGCAAGTACAGAAGGTTGGGGGACAGCTGTTCCCACTCCCCTCCAAATACTGAGATAAGTGTTTGTCACCCCACATGCCACTGAGCCTACACTACTGGGACCACTGGGCTGTTGCAAAGAAACCAAGGAGAAAACAATTTTAAAAAACACCTGGAGAACTGAAAGGCAAGTTTCATTTCACTTCCACATTTCTGCTAACTTGAAAGTACAAGGGGAGTCTGAAGCCATCAGATGTGACATGGTACACGTTTTGATCATGGTGCAGTATTTTTATAAGTTATATCTTTGCCTGTGCTTTATTATCTGAGAACAGATTTCAACAAGCCAGCTTGTCTCTGCAGTGAAAGCTCTCCGGGCATCTTCCTAAACTAGAGACAGCCATCATCGCCCCGTGTCACGGGCTGAGTTGAAGTAAGTCTCGGGAGCAGGCATTAACCCTTTCACTCTCGCCTTCTGCAGGTGTAACTCAGTCCAATCACAATATACTAATGGGGCACGTGGAGAGCAAACTTCCCTTCAGCACCAGTATAAACACACTCGGTTCTTTTCTTCCTTTACACTGCCTGTCACGTCTTAGTGCTCACCGCCCTCTCCTGGTTTCTAGGTGATCCCTTGTCTCCTGATATTCCTTGACCTCTTGGCTTGTCCTTCTCAGTCTTCTCACAGTTTCTTCTTTGACTTCTCACACCTTCCCCCCACCATCAGGCCACTTCTGTCTTCATTCTTTGTGCTGTCAGCAGCCTCATTCCACTGACGGTCTTAAAGATGCTGCTGCCCCGTCATCCCTGTGATAGGAATGGTGGTGATGACAGCTCAGCCACAGTAGTTAGTGGGACAGCACCAACGGCAGGGATGGCAGCAAGAGCCTGGCAATCTGGCTTTTAACCTCAATTAGCAGCCTTCTATTTTTTTTTTTTTTAAAAGATGACCGGTAAGGGGATCTTAACCCTTGACTTGGTGTTGTCAGCACCGCGCTCAGCCAGTGAGCGAACCGGCCATCCCTATATGGGATCCGAACCCGTGGCCTTCGTGTTATCAGCACCACACTCTCCCAAGTGAGCCAGAGGCCAGCCCAGCAACCTTCTAAAACTTGACCCTGGCCGTGATCTTGCCCCTTCTTACTGCATCCTGCAAGCTACTGCCAGCACAATTCTTCCAAAACAGAAATTCAGTCATGCCCCTCCCTACTCTTGTTCTTCTAATGGCCCCAATGGCCTTGGGGACAAATCTAAATTCTTAGTATGGTATAAAAGGTCTGTTACCACCCAGACGCATCTACCTCAGCCCTCATATATACCCTCCACCAATGCCATCCCAAACAGCTTGCATTTGGGCACAAATGCCCTGTATTTCTCATCTCTGTTCCTGAAATTCCCCTCCCCTTGCCTCTTACTGAACTCCCAAGTCCCAGGAAGCAGCTGATGTTTCCTCTTCAGGAAGATGACCCCAATTCTCCACATTACATTAGGTGTCCCTCCTATGTGCTTCCTCTATCACAGCGTATTACAATAATAATAATAATTATTATTATTATTATTATTATTTTGCTGTTTGTTAATTTCTTTGTGTCCTTCCTTCCTGTGTACCTAGTATTCAATTGAGAGATTGCTCAATATACTCAGTAAGTGTTGAATGAATGAATTATAGCTCAGTCATGGATCAATACATACACCACCTTTCTTTTTCCAGTTCCAACTTGCTGAATCCCCTCAGGTTGCTCACAGTCTAGAAAGGAAGATAGGAATGTAAGTAGATAGTCTTAGTATAATTATTTCAGATGGTTCATGGACCCCTTAGGCCTACCAGAAATCCCACAGTAACAACCAATTAAACAGAAGAAATGGACTCACAATGAGGACAAATGAGAGAACATCATCATTTGGTGATGTGTAGTGTCAGAGCCTTGTTAGAGCATCTGCTTTATAAAATAAAAGTTGAAGAGTGCAGGGCCGTACCTGCCCTCCTGGTTGACTGTGACCCACTAAGCAGCACTTTTCCATAAAGGTCACTCAGCCAGTTTTTAATCCACCCAATCGTGGGCATGGTGAGATACTTGATAAAATGCTTAGTAGCAATCCTTTGCTTTACTCTGATCTACCAATCTCATAATGTCTATCAAAAAAAGTTACGTCCTAGCTTTCTATTCCTCTGGGCTTTGTCCACGTAAAGCCTCAAGAGTCTCTTTTCCTGAGTCCTCAGTGGTCCACAGTTTACCATGGGCAGTTTCCATCCTAGCTTTCTCATCTTGCCTCCCTCAATAGGCTTCTCTTCTATGACCCCTGACCTACTTTCAGCAGCTAATTCACAGGCCAGCTCCACATTTCAGCACCTGTCCTTGGCTCTGTTCACCACTTTCTTTAATCACATGCCTTCTCATCCAAACTGAGCTTTTACGCCTCATCACCCCCACCTCTACCCAGACCAGTGCTGTAGGATAGGGTGGCATTATACACCTTCCACTTCAATAGGTCTTGCATGTTGTAGTCACACCCAGGCAGAACCTCTAGTTTACCCTAAAATGCAATCACCAAAATCCACATTGACTTCACACTGATGACCTTTGTCTATAGTGAGGAACAGCATTACAGCCAACACGCAGCATTGGAATCAGGGTTTCCACATCTCATTTCTCTTGGCAATTGGTATGTCCTTATGTGAGTGAGTTAACTGGCTCCATTTGTTTAGAGCCATAGTTTTTAAGCTTCTTGTGACTGCAGAACCCCTTATTTAAATAAAATCTTAGTGCTAGCAAGTAACACTTAAAACGCTGACTTGCTCTGGCTGTGGTGGGTATGAAAGTCCCCAGCCTCTTCACCTCCCATTCCCATGTCCTCTAGGGATTCTTCAGAGCCCCAAAGTTTGAAAGCCACCGGGTGAGAGCACATTCTAATGAAGCCCCAGTGGCAAGCTCCACACAGTGAGCCAGATTTTGCCTTAGGCTATGCAACATCCCAGAAAACAGCCTGACTTAATGGTAATGCGGATAGACCCTGGAGAAAGACCACCAGGTTCAGAGCCCCCGTCCCCCTTCACTAGCTGAGGCCCATTGGCCAATTTACTTAACGTCTTTGTGCCTGAGTTTTCTCATCTGTTGGACAGTGATTATAATGGTTCCTGCCCCTTTGTTTGTTAAGATTAAATGAGTTCGTGGTGGAGAGTTTAGGAGAATGCCTGGCTGACCCAGAGACATGGTAGATAAATGTTTGCTACTATTATCTTCCAAAATCATACACTGTTTCCAAGGGATACCCAGGGACAAAGTGTAAGTGACTCAGCACAGCCTTCTATTATCACAGAACACATCCTGTGGTCAGTAGCCTGCATTGTCCTCCTACGTAAGGTACCACAGACTGTCTTTTTGTAAACTATGTCTTGCAGTACATGAAGTTGAAGCTCCATCCCTAAAACGGGACATTGGCTTCATCCAACAGAGTGATTGGCTCCACAAAGAAGTTTACTTCCCAAGGTTTACTACAGATATAGGTCAAGTGAAAGACTATACACACTGCACAGCTTTTCAACGGGCAGCCCGACTTAATGGTAATGCGGATAGACCCTGGAGAAAGACCGCCAGGTTCAGAGCCCCCGTCCCCCTTCACTAGCTGAGGCCCATTGGCCAATTTACTTAACGNACAAGACAAGGATGCCCACTTTCCCCACTCTTATTCAACAAAGTACTTGAAGTTCTAGCCATAAGGCAGGGGAAAACTATAAAGGGCATCCAAATGGGAAAAGAGGAAGTCAAGCTATCCCTATTTGCAGATGACATGATCATATACATAGAAAACCCTAAAGACTCCACCAAAAAATTACTAGAACTAATAAATTAATTCAGTATAGTGCAGGATACAAAATCAACACACAAAAATCAATAGCCTTCCTATACACCAATAAAAAAAAAGCTGAAAAAGAAATCAAGAAAGTAATCCCATTCATAATAGCTACCAAAAAAATGCAATACCTAGGAGCAAATTTAACCAAGGAGGTGAAAGACCTCTATGATGAAA
>NW_007740085.1:0-6619 GCF_000696425.1 Galeopterus variegatus | reverse complement strand
AGTGCAGGATACAAAATCAACACACAAAAATCAATAGCCTTCCTATACACCAATAAAAAAATAGCTGAAAAAGAAATCAAGAAAGTAATCCCATTCATAATAGCTACCAAAAAAAATGCAATACCTAGGAGCAAATTTAACCAAGGAGGTGAAAGACCTCTATGATGAAAACTATAAAACATTGGCAAAAAAAATTGAAGAGGACACAAATAAATGGAAGACTATCCCCTGTTCATAGAATGGAAGAATTAACATCATTGGAATGTCCATATTATCCAAAGCAATCTACACATTTGATGCAATTCCTATCAAAATACCAGTGACATTCTTCACAGAAATAGAAAAAAATTATCTTAAAATTTGTATGGAATCACAAAAGACCCCAAACTTAAACAAACAAAGAAAAGCAAACTTAAACAAAAAAGTTGAAGGCATCACACTTTCCTGACTTCACTTTACTATAAAGCTATAATAACCAAAACAGCATGGTACTGGCATAAAAACAGACAAATAGACAATGGAACAGAATAGAGAGCCCAGAAATAAACCCACACACTTACAGCCAACTGATTTTCAACAAAGCTGCCAAAAATATACACTGGAGAAAGGACAGCCTCGTCAGTAAATGTTGCTGGGAAAACTGGATATCCCCATGGAGAAAATTAAAACTAGACTCCTATCTCTCACCACACACAAAAATTAACTCAAAATGGATCAAAGTCCTAAATTTAAGACCAGGAACTATGAAACTACTAGAAGAAAATACAAGAGAGACACTACATGAAATTGGAGTGGGTAGTGCTTTTTTGAGAATACAAAGGCACAGGAAACTAAAGCAAAAGGAAACAAATGGGACTACATCAAACTAAAAAGCTTCTGCACAGTAAGGGACGTCAACGAAGTGAAGAGACAACCTACAGAATGGAAGAAAGTATTTGCAAATTACATGTCAGACAAGGGCCTAATATACAGAATATAAAAGGAACTCAAGCAATTCAATAGCAAACAATAATAATAATAAAATAGTAACCCAATTTAAAAATGGGCAAATGATCTGCACAGACATTTCTCAGAAGACAACATACAAATGACCAACAAGCACATGAAAAAATGCTCAACATCACTAATGATCAGGAAATGCAAACTAAAACCACAATTAGATTTCATCTCACTCCACTTAGAATGGCTATTATCAACAAGACAGAAAATAAACATTGGTGAGGATGCAGAAAAAAGGACACCCTCCTACATTGTTGGTGGGAATGTAAATTAGTACAGTCTTTGAAAACAGTATGGAAGTTCTTCAGAAAACTAAAAATAGATCTACTTTATGACACAGCTATCCCACTGCTGGGTATACACCCAAAGGAAATGAAATCAATGTATCAAAAAGATACCTGCATTCCCATGCTCATCCCAGTGATATTCACAATAGCCAAGAGACAGAATCAACTTAAATGTCCATCAATGGTTGAAAGGATAAAAAACTGTGATATACATATAGACAATGGAATACTACTCAGCTATAAAAAGAAATGATACCCTATCATTTGGAGGAACACGGATGGAACTAAAAATCATCATGTTAAATCAAGTTAAGTTAGGCACAGCTAGACAAATACTGCATGATATCACTCGTGGAATCTAAAAAAAAAAAAAAGTGGTTCTCATAGAAGTAAAGAAGAGAATAATGATTACCAGAGGCTGGGAGAGGAGAGGTATGTGGAGAGGGGAATTGGACTAACAGGTACAAAACTATGCTATCTACTCTACGTGAATCATTGTGCAGTATATGCATGTACTGAAACAACACACTGTACCCCACAAAAAAATATAAATAAAATTTTTAACAAATAAATAGTTACTCTGTTAAAAACAATGTCATTTAAAAAAATTAAAAAGTAGAGAGTAGAATGGTGGTTACCAGAAGCTGGGAGTGTTGGTAGTGGTGATTACCAGAGGTTGGTGGGTATGGGGGAGATGTTGGTCAAAGGGTACAAAGTTTCAGTTTTCAGGAGGAAGAAGTTCTGGAGATCTGTTGTACACCATGGTGACTATAGTTAATAACTATGTATTATATACTTGAAAATTGCTGACAGTAGATTTTAAATGTTCACACCACCAAAAAAAAAAGTATGTGAGGTGATGGATATGTTAATTAGCTTGATTAATCATTTCATAATCCATGTGTATACATATATCAAAACATAATACCCCATAAATATACATAATCATACCCCATAAATATATACAACTATACATGAATATATACAACTATTATTTGTTAATTAAAACATTTTTTAAGCAGCAATCATTTATTATATGCAGAAATCTGCAATTTGAACAGGGCTCAGTGGAGACCTGTCATCTCCGCTCCTGCAGAATGAGCTGTCAGCTGGGGTGACTCTCCTGGGCCTGAGGACTCATCTCTAAGGTGCTCACTCACATGGCTGGCACGCTGCTAGCATGGGCTGGGAGCTCAGCCAGGGCAGTACTATCTTTATCTACAGTCAATCCCCAGATTTACTAAAGATAAGTAGTGCAAATGAGAATTCCTTGAAACTTCTTCAAGCTTGTGCCTTACTCTCAACTGACAAATGACACTTCAGAGAATATTGAGAAAGATTCCTCTGATGCTGGGACTGTTTCCTTTACAAAGATTACAGGAAGTGAGAACACATTTGTTATATAGGTCTTTGTAAATGCCAAGAGAGCCTCTGAACTTTACAGTAAAAGACATCTGAGTTTTGCTGTGGTTGTTTTTAAAATAAATTTTACTATGTATAGTTGAGGTTTACAACACGATGTTACAGGACACACACAGGGTACTTCAAAAAGTTTGCGGAGAAATAGAATTAAAAGATAATATGAATCTTTCCATGAACTTTTTGAAGTAGCCTGATATAGATAGTAAAATGGTTACTAGTGAAGCAGATTAACATGTCTATCATCCCACATAGTTATTGTTTTTGAACAGAAGCAGCTAGAGTCTACTTATTTAACAAAAATTCCTAATACAGTTTTATTAACTTTAGTTCTAATGTCATACAAGGGTAGGTACTTCAAAATGTTCGTGAAAAAATGGAATTAAAAAATACAAATCTTTCCATGAGCTTTTTAAAGACCCCTCATACACTGGACCTCTAGACTTTTCATCCTACGTATCTGCTATTTGTATCCTTTGAACCTATATCTCCCCACTTCCTCTCCCCCACCCCAAACCCACAGTAACCAGTTTCATCTCTATGTGTATTTGAGCTTTTTTAAAATTATTATTCCACATGTAAGATCATGCAATGTTTTTCTTTCTGTGTCTGACTTATTTCACTTAGTGTACTGTCTTCCAGTTCCATCCATGTTGTGACAAATAGTGGGATCTCCTTTTGTAAGGCTGAATAATATTTCGTTGTGTGTGTGTGTGTGTGTGTGCAAATGCACACATACACATACCACATTTTCTTTACCCATTTGTCTGTTGATGGACATTTAGGTTGTTTCCAAATCTTGGTTATTGTGGATAATCTTGCAATGAACACTGAAGTGTAGATATTTCTTCTAGGTGGTGATTTCATCTCCTTTGGGTATATACCCAGAAGAAGGATTGCTGGATCATAACAGTAGTTCTATTTTTAATTTCTTTAGGAACCACCATACTGTTTTCCGTAATGGTTATACAAAAATATATCTGAATTGTATGTATACCCTTTAGCCATAGCTCCTCCTTGGAACTTCTCCTTTGGAAAACACTTTAAATAGCTGCAGGAAAATGGAGGAGAGTGTGAAAAGATGCGTACAAATTCTCGTGTCTGTGAAAAGAAAGGCAAATAGCAGAAACCTGGTCTTACTTATGATTCAAAATAGTCCAGCTCATGGTTTTTTAGAAGACTGTCACCAAGGGTAGGTCAGATTCTGGGTTCCTCGTGAGCATGCTCAGGTACTGACTGGCACTGAAGCCTACTAGAGTTCACTGAGAGCTTTTAACACCAAGACCTGATTTTCAAAATGCTCTGACACTTCAAATCAGGGACAAGGTTGGAGTGTCAGTGCTGAGTCTCCCGCCATGTACACCTGGCAAGTACAGAAGGTTGGGGGACAGCTGTTCCCACTCCCCTCCAAATACTGAGATAAGTGTTTGTCACCCCACATGCCACTGAGCCTACACTACTGGGACCACTGGGCTGTTGCAAAGAAACCAAGGAGAAAACAATTTTAAAAAACACCTGGAGAACTGAAAGGCAAGTTTCATTTCACTTCCACATTTCTGCTAACTTGAAAGTACAAGGGGAGTCTGAAGCCATCAGATGTGACATGGTACACGTTTTGATCATGGTGCAGTATTTTTATAAGTTATATCTTTGCCTGTGCTTTATTATCTGAGAACAGATTTCAACAAGCCAGCTTGTCTCTGCAGTGAAAGCTCTCCGGGCATCTTCCTAAACTAGAGACAGCCATCATCGCCCCGTGTCACGGGCTGAGTTGAAGTAAGTCTCGGGAGCAGGCATTAACCCTTTCACTCTCGCCTTCTGCAGGTGTAACTCAGTCCAATCACAATATACTAATGGGGCACGTGGAGAGCAAACTTCCCTTCAGCACCAGTATAAACACACTCGGTTCTTTTCTTCCTTTACACTGCCTGTCACGTCTTAGTGCTCACCGCCCTCTCCTGGTTTCTAGGTGATCCCTTGTCTCCTGATATTCCTTGACCTCTTGGCTTGTCCTTCTCAGTCTTCTCACAGTTTCTTCTTTGACTTCTCACACCTTCCCCCCACC
This sequence comes from Galeopterus variegatus, assembly GCF_000696425.1. NCBI lineage: Eukaryota > Metazoa > Chordata > Mammalia > Dermoptera > Cynocephalidae > Galeopterus > Galeopterus variegatus. Next base: position 1,849 of record NW_007740085.1, on the reverse strand, counting down.
ATCAGGCCACTTCTGTCTTCATTCTTTGTGCTGTCAGCAGCCTCATTCCACTGACGGTCTTAAAGATGCTGCTGCCCCGTCATCCCTGTGATAGGAATGGTGGTGATGACAGCTCAGCCACAGTAGTTAGTGGGACAGCACCAACGGCAGGGATGGCAGCAAGAGCCTGGCAATCTGGCTTTTAACCTCAATTAGCAGCCTTCTATTTTTTTTTTTTAAAAGATGACCGGTAAGGGGATCTTAACCCTTGACTTGGTGTTGTCAGCACCGCGCTCAGCCAGTGAGCTAACCGGCCATCCCTATATGGGATCCGAACCCGTGGCCTTGGTGTTATCAGCACCGCACTCTCCCGAGTGAGCCAGAGGCCAGCCCAGCAACCTTCTAAAACTTGACCCTGGCCGTGATCTTGCCCCTTCTTACTGCATCCTGCAAGCTACTGCCAGCACAATTCTTCCAAAACAGAAATTCAGTCATGCCCCTCCCTACTCTTGTTCTTCTAATGGCCCCAATGGCCTTGGGGACAAATCTAAATTCTTAGTATGGTATAAAAGGTCTGTTACCACCCAGACGCATCTACCTCAGCCCTCATATATACCCTCCACCAATGCCATCCCAAACAGCTTGCATTTGGGCACAAATGCCCTGTATTTCTCATCTCTGTTCCTGAAATTCCCCTCCCCTTGCCTCTTACTGAACTCCCAAGTCCCAGGAAGCAGCTGATGTTTCCTCTTCAGGAAGATGACCCCAATTCTCCACATTACATTAGGTGTCCCTCCTATGTGCTTCCTCTATCACAGCGTATTACAATAATAATAATAATTATTATTATTATTATTATTATTTTGCTGTTTGTTAATTTCTTTGTGTCCTTCCTTCCTGTGTACCTAGTATTCAATTGAGAGATTGCTCAATATACTCAGTAAGTGTTGAATGAATGAATTATAGCTCAGTCATGGATCAATACATACACCACCTTTCTTTTTCCAGTTCCAACTTGCTGAATCCCCTCAGGTTGCTCACAGTCTAGAAAGGAAGATAGGAATGTAAGTAGATAGTCTTAGTATAATTATTTCAGATGGTTCATGGACCCCTTAGGCCTACCAGAAATCCCACAGTAACAACCAATTAAACAGAAGAAATGGACTCACAATGAGGACAAATGAGAGAACATCATCATTTGGTGATGTGTAGTGTCAGAGTCTTGTTAGAGCATCTGCTTTATAAAATAAAAGTTGAAGACTGCAGGGCCGTACCTGCCCTCCTGGTTGACTGTGACCCACTAAGCAGCACTTTTCCATAAAGGTCACTCAGCCAGTTTTTAATCCACCCAATCGTGGGCATGGTGAGATACTTGATAAAATGCTTAGTAGCAATCCTTTGCTTTACTCTGATCTACCAATCTCATAATGTCTATCAAAAAAAGTTACGTCCTAGCTTTCTATTCCTCTGGGCTTTGTCCACGTAAAGCCTCAAGAGTCTCTTTTCCTGAGTCCTCAGTGGTCCACAGTTTACCATGGGCAGTTTCCATCCTGGCTTTCTCATCTTGCCTCCCTCAATAGGCTTCTCTTCTATGACCCCTGACCTACTTTCAGCAGCTAATTCACAGGCCAGCTCCACATTTCAGCACCTGTCCTTGGCTCTGTTCACCACTTTCTTTAATCACATGCCTTCTCGTCCAAACTGAGCTTTTACGCCTCATCACCCCCACCTCTACCCAGACCAGTGCTGTAGGATAGGGTGGCATTATACACCTTCCACTTCAATAGGTCTTGCATGTTGTAGTCACACCCAGGCAGAACCTCTAGTTTACCCTAAAATGCAATCACCAAAATCCACATTGACTTCACAC
>NW_007740084.1:48961-49216 GCF_000696425.1 Galeopterus variegatus | reverse complement strand
AGAGTTGGAACCAGCCCAAATGTCCATCATCGGATGAGTGGATACAGAAATTGTGGTATATATACACAATGGAATACTACTCAGCTATAAAAATGAAAGAAATACTGCCATTTGCAACAGCATTGATGGACCTTGACAGAATTATATTAAGTGAAGCAAGTAAGGCACAGAAAGAGAAATAGCACATGTTCTCACTTATTGGTGGGAGCTAATAATAAATCAATAAATTCAAACGCACACACAAAAAAACCAGGG
>NW_007740084.1:43085-43752 GCF_000696425.1 Galeopterus variegatus | reverse complement strand
GAATGTTTACAGCAGCATTGTTTGTAACAGCAAAAACTGGAAACAGCCTAAATGCTCCTTACTAGGAGCATATACAAATAAATCGTGGCCTATTTATACATATGGAGACCAACAAGAGATATGATGGAAGTACAGCTAACTGATGACGATGTAGATGGATTTCACAAACAGAGTGTTGAATAAAAAAACAGGTAAGTCACAGAGATTGCATATAGAAGACTGACCCAATTTCTTAATAGCCCAAAAGCCAAATTAAAAGTATAATTTTAAAGATATTTACCTATATGGTAAAAGCTATTTTACACAATCAAGTGAATAATAAACAGAAACTCCAGAATGATGGTTTCTACGGGGGGAATGCAGGAGATAGGATGCATAGAAAGAAGCATGTAGGTCACTTCACCCCAGTTAGGATGGCTAACATCCAAAAGACTCTGAATGATAAATGCTGGTGAGGTTGCAGAGAAAAAGGAACTCTCATACATTGTTGGTGGGAATGCAAAATGGTGTGGCCTCTATGGAAACTGGTATGGAGGTTCCTCAAACAATTGCAGATAGATCTGCCATATGACCCAGCTATCCCACTGCTGGGAATATACCCAATGAAATGGAAAACTTCAAGTCGAAGGTATACGTGTTCCCCAATGTTCATCGCAGCACTCTTTAC
>NW_007740084.1:40685-41051 GCF_000696425.1 Galeopterus variegatus | reverse complement strand
GTGTGCTCCAGAATTGCAGTTGGCTTCCTTGGCTGGAAACAAAGACAGAAAGAGAAGCTCACATCTAGCTGCCTTCACTCTCCGCCAAAGCCCTAACGCCCAGTACATACAATCCACAGCGTGATGCTTAATGTGGTTCTTCTGTGCATTGCTGCTGGCTCCCAACCTTTCCTGAGGATTATGTCTTCTCTGCCTGCTGTCATTGGGTCATGTAATGCACAGATTTGTGCCCCCTTAAAAAAGATATGCTGAAGTCCTAACACTCAGTACCTTAGGATGTGACCTATTTGGAAGTAGAGCCATTTATGGGGTAATCAAGTTAAAATGAGGTCACTAGGCTGGGCTCTAATCCCATATGACTGGTGT
>NW_007740084.1:39461-39896 GCF_000696425.1 Galeopterus variegatus | reverse complement strand
AAATCTTTCTGTGAACTTGTTGACATACCCTGGTATGGTATATGTATTACAGTATATGAATTAGTCAATCCTCACAATCCGATGAGTTAGGTACTATCATTAGCCCTATTTTGTACACGAGGAAACAAAGGCCAGAGGTTTAAGTATCTTGCCTGAGGCCACCCAGCTCTAAAGCATGCAAGCCAAGATCCAAGCCAGCAAAATCTGGCATGACAGCTCTTGATCCTGGCCCAGTATGGTGTGAGGTCCATCAAAGGGGTTGGGTTGTCCTTGGACTTTTTCTGAAGATATGGAGTGGGGAACAGCGGTCTGCATTTTTAACCAAGTGGTTCCATACGGTGCTTGCAAAGCAGGGAATTAAAGGATAAACTCATTCTTAAGTGGTGTGTTAAAAATGACCTTCTCAAACAATAGGCTAAAAGGGTTTTGAGATGA
>NW_007740084.1:37652-38823 GCF_000696425.1 Galeopterus variegatus | reverse complement strand
TATTTCACCTGAAAACATACTCAGACTATTCTCTGAAGCAGTAACTAACATATCGTTTAAAAGCTTACCCTGTTAGTCCACAGACACCTTGTATTTCATGTGCTCTCAGTCCACACCCTTCAAGAAATGTTGCATTGATTTTCATTCCCTTATGGCCCAGTCTACTAGTGGAACCCCCGGAGTGAGGCTGCCTACACCTAGGCCTGTTGTTATAGAGGATGGGGGAGAACCCCAAAGGGGAGACCCTGGAACAAGATAAAACGTGATCGACTGTGCTGCAAAATAGAATCGAGAGTATCTCGATTACTCTTTATGTAGGAGGAGATTTAATTACTCCCTTACCCAGATTTCATTTTTCCCTGACCCCTCACCCAGCTCCACGTTTTCTTATCACCTTCTAAGATACTCTAAACGCTATAGCTACATGCTTGTTTTTTCTTTCTATTTAGCGAGCTCCACAAGGCAGAGATCTTGGTCTTTTTGGTTTGCTCATGTATCATAAATGACCAGAACAGGCCTGCCACATAGTAAGTACTCAATAAATATGTGTTGAATGAATAAACAGACAGGCAGTTTGTGTATTCCAAGTAGCGCAAACCCAGGGAGGAGGCACATTTACTGGGAAGGTGGCAAAGTCCTTCCCTCACTTGCACAGGCCCCTTCCAAAGAATCCTACTTTGGATTTTCAAGTTTGTATTCATAAAGATGGTCTGCCAATTGTACATGATTCCAGTTCACAAAAAATGGGTAGGTTGGCAGTTTCTCATAAAATCAAACATAGAACTGCCATATGATCTAGCAATTACACTCCTAGCTATGTAGCTAAAAGAATTAGAAGCAAGGACTCAAACAAATATTTGTACACCACTGTTCACAGCATCATTATCCACAGTCACCAAACGGTGGAAACAAACCTAGTGTCCATCAGTAGATGAACGGATAAATAAAATATGTTATATGCACACAATGGAGTACTATTCAGCCATAAAAAGGGATACTTCATACATGCCATAACTTGGATAAACCTTAGAAACACGCCTACTGAAATAAGCCAGATACACAAGGGAAAATATCGTATGATTCCACTTCCATGAGGTACCTAGAACAGGCAAATTCATTGAGAGCAAAAGTCGCCTAGAGGATACCAGGGCCTAGGGAGAAGGGAGAATGA
>NW_007740084.1:35540-36161 GCF_000696425.1 Galeopterus variegatus | reverse complement strand
TATATATTCTATGGGTTTTGACCAATACAGGTGGTCTTCAAAAAATTCATGGAAGGATTCATATTATCTTTTAATTCAACTTTTTCACCATCTTATTGAAGTATCCTCTTCTGTAATGACACGTATCCACCCTTCCTTTTTGTATCACACACAGTAGTTTCACTGCCCTGAAAATCCCCTGTGCTTCAACATCACTGTTTCAATATGGTTTAATATCTGGTCGGGCTAGAGGACTCCCCCCTCCACCTCCATTATTTTTTTTCAGACCTTTCCTGGCTATTTATGTTTACTTTTCTATGAGTTTTAGAACCTGCCTAACTCAGAAAATTCCTATTGAGATCATGTTATATTTATAAATTAACTTGGGAAGTGTTGTCAATTTGATGGTGACTCTTCCACATAATATTGTAAAAGTTCTGAAGTGTAAATTAGTTAAAACACCGTCTCTTCAGCCAGTTTCTTGCATAGACATGGAGCTGATGGATCAAATATCATCTCCATCTATTTGAATAATAACTAACATTAGATAGTTAATTTAAGTCATAAACCCTTTAGTAAGACTTCCTTGATTAACTCTGTTGGGAGTCACTTCTCCCTCCTTTGAATTCCTAAGTATTTTTT
>NW_007740084.1:31150-32747 GCF_000696425.1 Galeopterus variegatus | reverse complement strand
CCAGGTGTCACAGTAAAAAGTAATATTTGAGTTGACTTCTGTGGGATCAGTTTTTTTTTTTTCTTTTCTTTTTTTGTGTTGTGACTGGTAAGGGATTTGGAACCCTTGGCTTGGTGTCACCTGCACTGCACTCAGTTAGTGAGCACACTGGCCATCCCTATACAGGATCCGAACCTGTGGCCTTGGTGCTCCCAGCGCCGCACTCTCCCAAGTGAGCTATGGGTTCGGCCCTGTGGGATGAATTTTAATTAACTAGGGTTAATACAGTACATCTGCAGCACTGGAAGTGAGGACAAGAGTGGAAAGAGATGGGGCTGGAAAATCAGACAGGATCCCAGACCATAACAGAACCTAATATTACAGACCACGATAAGGAGTTTGTTTCTATTCTTAAAACAATGTTGTTGAGCAATGTTTATGAGCTCAATTTCAGTTTCTAACAATTACGTATTAAAAAAATGTCCTGTGTGAAGAATAGATTGAAAGGAGACAAGTAGATGAATGGACATAATTAGGACCCAACTGCAATAGGTTAGGCGAAACGTGTATTGAGGAGCTGATAGAGAGAAGTTGACAGATTCAAAAGATACTCTGGAAATANTGCACAGGCCCCTTCCAAAGAATCCTACTTTGGATTTTCAAGTTTGTATTCATAAAGATGGACTGCCAATTGTACATGCTTCCAGTTCACGAAACCTAGGTAGGTTGGCAGTTTCTCATAAAATCAAACATGGAACTACCATATGACCTAGCAATTACACTCCTAGCTATGTAGCTAAAAGAATTAGAAGCAAGGACTCAAACAAATATTTGTACACCACTGTTCACAGCATCATTATCCACAGTCACCAAAAGGTGGAAACAAACCTAGTGTCCCTCAGTAGATGAACGGATAAATAAAATGTTATATGCACACAATGGAATACTATTCAGCCATAAAAAGGGATACTTCATACATGTCATAACTTGGATAAACCTTAGAAACACGCCTACTGAAATAAGCCAGATACACAAGGGAAAATATCGTATGATTCCACTTCCATGAGGTACCTAGAACAGGCAAATTCATTGAGAGCAAAAGTAGACTAGAGGATACCAGGGCCTAGGGAGAAGGGAGAATGACTGTTTGATGGTTACAGCACTTTTGTCAGGGATGGTGAAAAAGTCCTGGGTATAGACAGTAGTGATGGTTATACAACATTGTGAATGTTCTTAATGCTAATGAATGGTACCCTTATGAATGACTAAAATGATANAGGGCCTGTGAACTCCAGGTGTCACAGTAAAAAGTAATATTTGAGTTGACTTCTGTGGGATTGGTTTTTTTTTTTCTTTTCTTTTGTTTGTGTTGTGACCGGTAAGGGGTTTGGAACCCTTGGCTTGGTGTCACCTGCACTGTGCTCAGTCAGTGAGCACACTGGCCATCCCTATACAGGATCCGAACCTGTGGCCTCCACGCTCCCAGCGCCGCACTCTCCCGAGTGAGCTATGGGTTCGGCCCTGTGGGATGAGTTTTAATTAACTAGTGTTAATACCGTACATCTGCAGCACTGGAAGTGAGGACAAGAGTGGAAAGAGATGGGGCTGGAAAAGCAGA
>NW_007740084.1:28309-29024 GCF_000696425.1 Galeopterus variegatus | reverse complement strand
TCCAAGTGCTTCCATTCACAGTTTGAATATTGTGTCTCTTTACCTTCACATATATGTATATGCCCTAGTTTTATACAAAAGCAGCATGCTGTGCATAGTCAATACATCTCGAACACCGATGTTCACGGTCAATTGATATGCCCATCCATTCTGTTTTTAATGGCTGTACAGCATTTGATTGATAATAAGTCACATAATTCAAAGTATCGTAATTTATTGAACCAGTCTAATAGTGATGGACATTTGGTTGTTTTGAGGTTGTTGTCGTTTTGGTCTTTTGTTACAGACGATGCTGCAACGTGAACATCCTTCTCCGTATATACAACTGTATCTAAATTCCTAGAATTAGAATTGCTGCAACGAAACATATACAAACTTGAAATTCTGAAAGATTCTGCCTAATTACCCTCTAAAAATACTGCCACTCACAGCCTAACCTTTACTGGGTTCCTATCACATGCCAGATATCATGCTAGAGGTGACAGCATGTATTTACATTTTAGCAATACCAAAACATAACTGAGAGAGATAAGAGTGGAGCTCAAGTCCAAGATTTCCACCCAGTATTAGGTATAGGAATGTGTACCTGTTAGAAAAACTCTGACATCTGCTACAAGCGGAACAGCAAAGGTCAGCACGTCCTACCGTAGGTCTGAAGACAGAGTAGACCACTAAATTCCAGATTAAACTGTAGCTAATTATAACGACAATTTTT
>NW_007740084.1:21237-26806 GCF_000696425.1 Galeopterus variegatus | reverse complement strand
AAATATAGGAGGAAGGGACATTCAGAGCACAAAACAGCTAAGGTGACACTAACAATATCTACCAGTATCTGGCAGGGCCTAGGCACAATGTAGGCGTTTGAGGGATTCCAGTCTTTAAGAAAAGCAAAAAGAGAGAAAGGCTAGAATAAAGAAGGGCCTCAGGGGTGGGAGGTCTGCATATGTTACACTGTGAGAAGACCAGTTATCCTGATGGGTACAAAATGCAGGGAATAGGTCTCTGGAGCAAGATAACACCCTGACTATGAAAAGTGAGGCTTTAGTCAGGGTAGGACTTAACCAAGTTCCAGAGTGTTAGACTGAAGCTCTTTAGGTTCTTCCTCCTACATTTGAAATTTATTTTAGAGGTTAAGATGATGCTGAGACTGGGAGCTAGAGTGAAGTGGCTAGAAACTGTGGAGAGAAAATCATTACTGGGCGGTGGGGGGGAACCAGGAGAGNTGAGAGATAAGAGTGGAGCTCAAGTCCAAGATTTCCACCCAGTATCAGGCATAGGAATCTGTACCTGTTAGAAAAACTCTGACATCTGCTACAAGTGGAACAGCAAAGGTCAGCACGTCCTACCATAGGTCTGAAAACAGAATAGACCACTAAATTCCAGATTAAACTGTAGCTAATTATAACGACAATTTTTAGTTTCCTCTTTCTGAAAGTACCTTACATGCATTGCTAATAATCTTCACAACCATTTTAGAGCTGGGTTAACTAAGTGTTGGAAAAGTCAGTTATTGAATAAATGAATGAACAAATGAGTGAATGAATGGGAGAAGAGACCACTAGCTTTAACATTTTTGCAATAGTCATATGCCAACAAAGTTTAAATCTACGACCATTGAAAATTTCCACATAATTAAAAAAGGGTCAATATTAGTCAGTTGCTAATTGGAAAAAACAAAGGCAGAAGTTGGCATTACACAGATTGCAAACTGACAATTATGCACATTCATATTTTGTATTAAATTATAAAATACTCGTTTGGAATTTATAGAAAAAAATATCCAATAGGTGCATGGTTACCAAAATGTACAAATGGTACAAATATCTATAAACATGACAACATACAAAATGTGACAGACGTCTATCAGAAACTAGACATGCTATATTAGTCAGGTTTCCCCAGAGAGACAGAATAAATAGGATGTGTTATAATTACATGAGAGGGATTTATTAGGGGAATTAGCTCACGTGGCTATGAAGAAATGTCCCATGATAGGTCATCTGTAAACCGGATGCCAGTAGCGTGGCTCTGTCCAGGTTCAAAGGCCTCAGAACCAGGGAAGCTGATGGTGTTCTTGGTGTAAGTCTGGAACCCAAAAGTTGAAGAGTCTCAAGCCCTGAAGTCCATGGACAGAGGAGAAGAGTGTATCTCAGCTCCAGTGGATCGAGAGAGAGAGAGCTACACCTCTTTCCTCTGTGTTTTGTTCTCTCTGGACCCCAGTGGATTGGATGGTTCCCACCCACAGTGAGGGTGGGTCGTTCACACACAGGCCACTCAGACTCTCATACTAATCTCTCCTGGAAACCCCCTCATGGACACACCTGAAAAGATTGCTTTACCAGGTTTCTCAGCATTCCTTCATCTAACCAAACTGACATCTAGAATTAACCTTCACAAATGCTATATTGATGTTTTTACTTCCAGTTTGCTAAAAGGCACAAATTTGTGGTGAGAACAAACTCAGTTATAGATGACACACACAAAAATCCAGATCTGGGGAGAATAGGGTTTCCAGAAGGTATGGGAACTGGCAAAGAGCAGGCTTTTTTGGAAGAGAGTGAGTCCAACATGAGGTAAAATTATGTCTTCACCTTTATGAATACAAACCCCAAAGCACAGGAACCCAAAGGCAAAATAAACAAATATGATAATGTCAAACTAAAGGGCTTCAGCGCAGCAAAAGAAAGAATTAACAGAGCAAAAAGACAGCCAACAGAGTGGGAGAAAATACTTGCCAAATATACATCGGACAAAGGATTGATATCCAGAATATACAAGGAACATAAACAACTTAAAATCAAAAAGCCAAATAACCCAATTAAAAAATGGGTAAAGGAGCTGAGTGGGCATTTCTCAAAGAAACACGAAAGGCCAACAGACACATGAAATATAGGAGGAAGGGACATTCAGAGCACAAAACAGCTAAGGTGACACTAACAATATCTAGCAGTATCTGGCAGGGCCCAGGCACAATGGAGGCGTTTGAGGGATTCCAGTCTTTAAGAAAAGCAAAAAGAGAGAATGGCTAGAATAAAGAAGGGCCTCAGGGTGGATGGTCTGTGTATGTTACACTGAGAGAAGACCAGTTATCCTGATGGGTACAAAATGCAGGGAATGGGTCTCTGGAACAAGATAACACTCTGAGTATGGAAAGTGTGGCTTTAGTCAGGGTAGGACTTAAGCAAGTTCCAGAGTGTTAGGCTGAAGCTCTTTAGGTTCTTCCTCCTACATTTGAAATTTATTTTAGAGGTTAAGATGATGCTGAGACTGGGAGCTAGAGTGAAGTGGCTAGAATCTGTGGGAGAAAATCATTACGGGGGGTGGGGGGGAACCAGGAGAGACCAAAGTATGAAAAGCATTTGCCTAAATAGAACTGAATGTTGCAACTGAGTATTTTCATATGTAAACACGTTGTTGTTCTTACCACGCTCCTCCCTATCCACATCACCCACCCAAACATGTAGCAGCTCTGGATTCCCTTGATGTCTGTGGGACCATAGAGAAAATGGAGACTGGTTGGCTTGCAGACACTTCGTATACGTTGTTACCCTTACATTACGTGTTAGTATTATGGAAGTAAGCTATGTGAGAGGGGACGCTTAGTTCAAGGGGAAAAACACTTGGAAACTGAAACCATATGTCTACCCTGCCACACCTTTCACCATTTCTTCTCAGATAAGCATCACCCCCACAAACACACACATACAATCACTGAAAAAATTCAGATTGCACAATAAGCCGTAGAAGCATTATTGGAAGAGATGGGAAAAATAAGTCTATTAAAGCAATAACGATCTTTACTGGTCCCACCTATGAACGTATCTCCTTCTGGGCTCTTAGCATCTTGTATCAAATGCTACCTATTCACTACCACTAGAAAAGTCCCCAGAAAGATGGTTCTAGGCGTGCTTAAAAGCTTGCCACCAAGAAAAATGATTCTACCCATGCATTTCCTCCCCCAAACCAGCTTAATCCACATATCGACTGTTAGCAACTCAGCCCTAACTTACTTTTTTTTTTTTTTGTCTTTTTGTCTTTTTTCTGTGTCTGGCAACGGATCGCAACCCTCAGTGTTGCCCCCGTACCGGACGGGGACCGGCAACGGGATCGCAACCCTCTGCGTTGCTCCCGCGCCTAGCTCAGCCAGTGAGCGGGAACCGGTCTGTATGTGGGATCCGAACCCTCGGGCGGGAGCGCTGCCGCGCTTCCCAAGTGGCGCACTATCCAGTGCGCCACCGGGCCGGCCCAGCCCTAACTTACTTTATCACGGTCACAAGAGAAGTTAGTGAGAAAAGTACTAAACAGAGGAAGAAAAACAAACGCATCCAAGCCAAGTGGGCTGACAGCAACATCTGTTCCTAATGCTCGGGCACATAAGTTATACCACACTTAATGTGGTATAAACTCGCCACAGTGCCTTTTTCATGGACCCCTCTTTAATTTTCTCCACAAAATCCATCAGGTCAAGTTAGTTTGTGATGTTTAAAATAAAAAAAATCAAGAGAAAAGAACATGCAATATGTCTTCCAGTCTTGGAATCTTGAAAAATAGGACTAGGGCTGAAAAAAACATGTAGAAAAACCAAAGAATTTAAAAGCAATCTATATTCTACAAAGATAATAATTAATGGCATACATAAGGTAATATGACATAAAACAAAAAAAGCAAATATGTTTATGACTATTCTCTTCAGTGTACAAATCAATGGTAGCTTCTGGACTCTCACTACATAAAAACATATACACGTTGAAAAATATCTCTACACACACACACACACACACACACTGAATTGTCTGTTCTGCTAGTACAAAATGAGGCCAAAGAATGTCAACTTGTTCATTACGGAAACCAAAACATACACGAGTCTCTTTTGTCCTGTGCCCTTGCCTTACCTGTTCCGTATTTTCCATCAATGTCTTCTTTCTCTAACTATTCTTCTCTTCATTTTCCCTGGCATTGCACCCAAGCATGGCATACGAAGAATAGAGCCTTAAATATTGTGTAGTATAAATAACTGCTTACATAAATAATGCATCCTCTCTTCCTCCCTTCTGTCAATATTGAAAAGGCCAAACCCATTAAATGTGGAACATTTGGTGCAACATCTTTACAGCAGAGATATTTAGCTACTGGAGATTTTGATGAAAACCTTCAAATATGGTAAGATTATTTAATCAGTATTTAGACAGATGAAGTAAGCAATTTCTTTGACAGTCTTCTTACTCTTTCTCTGAAATAATTCTAATTTTAAAATGTTTCTTTTTTCTTTGTGCTGTTTTATCAATAAAAATATGAGAATTATCTTTTAATATGTATTTCTAGATTACATATTCAAAATCCATTAAAAAATACCAATCTAGTTTTCTTTAGATGTTTCAGATCATGTTATCAATACTGATTTTTACACATGCTGTTTGATTCTAGCATTTAATGCCCTATATTTGTAGTTAAAGTCTATTCTCCGTCTACCTTTAAGGATACAATATATAACAATGCCCATGAATAACACTAAAAAATTAGATATTACTTGTTTACATTTCAGCAAGAGATTTGACATTACAGAATGACACACTGAGTCTTTGTTTGTTTTAATTTCTTCATGTAGAACTAACAAATTATTTAAAGTTTGTTGTTTTTGTTTGTATTTTTTTTTTTTTTTTAAAGATGACCGGTAAGGGGATCTTAACCCTTGACTTGGTTTTGTCAGCACCACGCTTAGCCAGTGAGCCAACCGGCCATCCCTATATAGGATCCGAACCCGTGGCCTTGGTGTTATCAGCACCGCACTCTACCGAGTGAGCCATGGGCCGGCCCATATGTTTGTATTTTTTGATGCTTTAACTAACATCTCAGCACAACTTAAAAGAAACACATCTGTTGAACAAATCAATAGAAACTATTTTGAATGAGCAAAATCACAATGTGCCAAATGACTTTCATTTTCATGTTTTACCTTGAGTTATTTCTGCATATTTAGAGTTGAATGAATTGAAATTCCTCTTCAATTGTATTTCAGGAAAATGTATTATATTAATCATTTAAAGTATACAGTCATGTTTTAGAAAGAAACTATCTTCCCTGTATCATGTTTTCTAATATGACCTTTCTTGATTCTCACTTAGAATCTGCTACTTTATAATTAAATTACTTTGATATATTTATTTGTCTTAGAATCATAATATGAAACAGCATGAAGCGATCTTAAGTTCCTCTTGCTTTAACTGCTGAATAAATTCGGTAGCATTTATTCGTCAGTTCTTACACTAGCCATGTCACACACTTTCAGAGAAATTGGGAGAGAGGCCAGTCTGAATGTTACTTTTTAAAATAAAT
>NW_007740084.1:13876-21118 GCF_000696425.1 Galeopterus variegatus | reverse complement strand
TTAGCTCACTTGGGAGAACGTGGTGCTGACACCACTAAGTCAAGGGTTAAGATCCTCTTACTGGTCATCTTTAAAAAAAAAAAGAATTGAAATTAAATTCAGAAGTGTTTCTTAACTTTAGTATTTCCCTCCAAACTCTCTTGTATATGAAATAGTATTCCAGAACCCCATATGAGAAGCCATAATTCAAAATTAGAGTTTATTGATCTGTATAAGAAAAATGCCAATGTTTATATGGGTAGTAAGAAAAAAAATAAATGATACTGGTATTATTGTTAATAAATAATACATTAGTTTTAGGCTCAAACAAAAAAAATAAGGCATGTTATGAATTATATAACATTTGTGTTTGCGTCATTAATCATAATGTATGGATAACTTAGGAAGAATTGTCAGCTTTCTGTGTATCTACTGATTTGAAAATCAAGTCAGACAGCAACATGTAGGTTTTATCTCTGATATCAAATACAACTTACCCAATTAGAAATAAGAAAAGTGTGAATATTTTTCAGATGTCATAACATCTGTAATATTGCCATGTATACAGGAAGCCACAGAAAGTGAATGCAGAAAAGAAACATGATCATTCATTATTGAATTTTGCCAACTTACTTTTACTTATGACAGGAACTGTGAAGGTGTGGGACCCAAGGCAAAAAGATGATCCTGTTGCTAATATGGAACCTGTACAAGGAGAAAACAAGAGAGACTGTTGGACTGTGGGTTTTGGTAAATTATTGAAGAATTCTTGCATTTGAAGTATCAGGTGGTAGAAAGCACCATGCTTTAAGAAATTCCTAAGAGTCTCTTTATAGTCTATTTTGTGGATTTATTCTGATAGTTTATTGAAGCAAATGTACATGATGGTTATTGTTAGCCTCTGGGGCCACACTCTGCTACTTATTGGCTGTGTGGCCTGGGCAAGTTACCAAACTTCTCTGTTCCTTTGTTGCTTCATTTATAAAATGGAATTAATAATAGAATTGACTTAATTATGTTTTTATAAGGATTCAGTGAGTTAATACATGTAAAGTGGTTGGAATTGTGCTTAGATTATTAAGTGCTCAAAAATATTTAGTATTATAATTATTATTATTATTATGTGCTCCTGTTTAATTGGATGATATTGATCTAGTTTAGAACCAAATGCCATTAATGGGGCTACACCGAGCCTCAAATGTAAATGGTAACCTAACAAACCTTACACTTTACATTATGCTTACTTTCTACAGAATAGTTTGCCATTACAAAATTATTTCTTATAAATTTGGTAAGTAAGTTCCACTATTAATGCACTTAACTGTGTTCCTCCATTAGTGAATATTAATTTTGTAGGACTAATTGATATTTGCCCTTGGCTCTCTTGCTGAGCACCAAATTGATCTTAAATTCATTTTTGCTACTAAAGGCTATAAAACATATTTAGGATTTTTTTGATTTTTGTTTTTTTCTCCCCTCATTTTTTTTTATTGTTGTAAAACATGCATAACATAAAGATTATCATTTTAAGCATTTTTAAACATACAACGGGGGGGAAATTTTAGGTAGAATGATCGTTTTAAATTGAAATTATAATTAAAAAGTAATTATCTTTGGGCCCATTAAAGCCTCGTCATTGTCAATCTCAGGGACATAAGTACAATTTGAAATATAAGATATTTCAGATGTCCTTGCAAAAACAAAATAGCACCACAAAAACATTTTGCAAAATAGATTAGTTTTAAAGTCATTTTTATTTGCTTTCATGGATAGTTACTGACAAAGAAGGTAATAGAAGAATTGCTGTATTTATCTTTCCGTTCCCTGCTGTGTTTGACCTGTGGTTGACCTGCTGGTCTTTGCAGATATAATACAGAGAGAACATGTTATTTCAACTTAGAATCCACGAAACACTTTCACATATCCCTTCAGTACAGAATTTAAATGAATGAGCTTTTTTTTTTTTTTTGGTCTTTTTCCGTGTCCGGCAACGGATCGCAACCCTCAGTGTCGCCACCGTACCGGACCAGGGACCGGCAACGGGATCGCAGCCCTTGGTGTTGCTCCCGCGCCTCGCTCAGCCAGTGAGCGGGAACCGGTCCGTATGTGGGATCCGAACCCTCGGCGGGAGCGCCGCTGCACTTCCCAAGCGGCGCACTATCCAGTCCGCCACCGGGCTGGCCCATGAATGAGCTTTTTTAAAAAAATTCAATATTAGATACCAAATTAATAATCTTGATGTCCTGTCAGGATTGGTAAAATGGAACTTTACCTAATATGATTTTTAAGATCCAATTTAGTATAAATTATATGAGGGTACTTCAAAAAGTTCATGGAAAATAGAATTAAAAGGTAATGAAAATCTTTCTGTGAACATTTTTTGAAGTACCCTCATCTATGTTGTTTCATAAGATTTTTTTTAGCAGCCTTCAAATTCGCTTTTATAAAGATCTGAAATGTTGTATCCTGATTTCCAGGCAATGCTTATAATCAAGAGGAACGTGTTGTTTGTGCTGGCTATGACAATGGGGATATCAAACTATTTGATCTCAGAAATATGTCATTACGGTGGGAGACAAATATAAAAAATGGGGTAATGTATATTCCAGTGGTTTTTAGTTTCTCTGAGCATCTTTTCATTCACCTCTGAACTACTTCTACTATTAAAAAAATACCTCTATTAAACCATCTCAGTCAACCCCTCTGCTAATAGTTCATAACCTTTTGGGGCCAGACTCCTTTGAGAATCTAATGAAAATCATAGAACTTCTCTTCAGAAAGTGAACACACACCCAGATGTGGTATGTACAATGCCAGAGGTGTCACCAGCCCCTGAGTCCCAGCTGTGGACCCCTGTGGGTCAGGCAGTGTGATATCAAAATGAGAAAATGAGAGGCCTTTTTCTGCTAATATCAGAAAGCCTAAAATAGTAACTGCCTCCCCAAGTAGCCCCAGATTTCTGGTTACTGAGTTGTGCATCTTTAGTAAAGAATATAGTTCCCTCATATTTTCTAAAGTCAGCCTTGACTTAACTGTATTAAATAATGTAAAAAGTTAAATTATGACTTTCCAAATGCATTCACTGAATATGGGAACCCAAGATGGTTTTGTTGGTCTTATTGACCGAGAAGAAATTTTTCTACAGTAAAAGTGCTTGATGTCTTGATTCAAAAGATAAAGTGATTATTTAAGTGCTTTCACGTGATCTGATCATTTTATGGCTGTTTTACTGGGCCGACCCCGTAGCCCACTCGGGAGAGTGCGGCACTGGGAGCGCCGAGGCCACAGGTTCAGATCCTATATAGGGATGGCCGGTGCGCTCACTGGCTGAGCGGGGTGCAGGCGACACCAAGCCAAGGGTTGCGATTCCCTTACCAGTCACAAAAAAAGAAAAAAAAAAAAAAGCTGTTTTACTTAGTTTAAAAGAGCCTTCTGTATAAAGACGATTGAGACTATCAATAATGTTCTCTATTTTCAGGTATGTAGCTTGGAGTTTGACAGAAAAGACATAAGTAGCTTGGACTGTGACAGAAAAGACATAAGTGTGAATAAGTTAGTAGCTACATCTCTGGAAGGGAAGTTCCACGTTTTTGACATGAGAACACAGCATCCAACCAAAGGTTTTGCTTCTGTTTCAGAAAAGGTAAATAAGAGGGAAATGTCTTCTGTGAAGAAGAATGATCGCTTGTTTTAGACTAATAAATAGAATTAGTCACCAAGGTTCCTTCTAGGTCTTTATGTGAAGGGAGTTATTTTTGCTATATTCTTGTGGGATTTCGCCAAGTTTTTCTGTGCAAAGTTTATCAATTTTACACTTCTTGATTATAATAAAGATCTCAGTTAGCTAGGAATCTTGTTTTGAAGTTTAGCAGCAATCACAGGAAACCTAGCTGATGTTAGGAATTTGATCAACAAAACCGAGCCACGTGTTTTTTAATAAATTTATAATATCTGTATTAATACCTAACTATATACTTTTCAAAACATAGCTATATAACTATATGCTTTTCAAAACGTACTCATATATACATTGTTATCACGTCACATTTTATTTTATATTCCAGTTTGCTATATTAAATGCAATTATTTAGAGCGTGGATTACTGTGATTAGCACATAGTAGGAGTTGAAAATATTTTATTTATTTATTTATACTTTGCCTTGTGTTTGAGGTAGCTTAGAGGGAAACATGGTATTAAAGCATTAGAAAAATAGATGATACAAGCAGAGCAAATGGAAAATACTGGTTAAAAAAAAAAGAGATAATGTCTGGAGTCAGGAGATTACGTAAAGTTCATGCTGAAATGTCCTGCCATTTATAAGAGATGGGTTGAAAATGTGACTCTGAGCTTCCTCAAGTATAAAAAGAAAGAAAGAAAGATCAGTTTCGGATTCGTAGTTTCCATAAAATTAAATGTACAAGTTGCTCAGGAAATAAGAATTCACTCCGTTGCTGCCTTTCCCACCGCCACGGATTCCATAGCATTTCTCCAACCTTTCTATTTTGTCTCA
The DNA here is from genome assembly GCF_000696425.1 of Galeopterus variegatus. Taxonomy (NCBI): domain Eukaryota; kingdom Metazoa; phylum Chordata; class Mammalia; order Dermoptera; family Cynocephalidae; genus Galeopterus; species Galeopterus variegatus. The sequence continues at coordinate 16,628 of NW_007740084.1, read as the reverse complement.
TTTTAATATTGTTATTGTGTATAAATTACTATCACTGACTGATGAACTAAATCCTTAACAAAGAGGCTAAACACTGTGATATTGTTTTGCCTTTGTCATTTTAGAATATATTAAATATCTACCAGCAACATACCATACTTTACCAAATTGTTCCATTATACCAGTGTAATTTGCAACACATTTCTCATTATCTATAAATAATAGTGTCATCTCCAGACATTTTCTATTGTCTTTAGTTAATCCAATAATTGCTAAATCTGTCAAATAAATGACTCTGGTATGTCTTAAGAGGCCATCTCCCCTCATGCTTTTTGTATTTTTCTCAACTTTCAGAAGGAAAAGAGAAGTTTAAGCTACCAAGCAAATTAAAATGTTTTGACAGCTTCAACCTAAACCTTTGGGGACTCTCACACACTTAAAGTGTGTATTTTGAGATATGTGTTTCTATCTGCTAATGGTAATTGTCTCAAAAGACTGTTAAAATCGGAGTGTCAAGACTACTCACTTCCTCAAATGTGAAGTGTGCAAGTGTGGCTGAGATCACGTTNCTGTTTTACTTAGTTTGAAAGAGCCTTCTGAATAAAGATGATTGTGACTATCAATAATGTTCTCTATTTTCAGGTATGTAGCTTGGACTGTGACAGAAAAGACATAAGTATGAGTACGTTAGTAGCTACATCTCTGGAAGGGAAGTTCCACGTTTTTGACATGAGAACACAGCATCCAACCAAAGGTTTTGCTTCTGTTTCAGAAAAGGTAAATAAGAGGGAAATGCCTTCTATGAAGAAGAATGATCGCTTGTTTTAGACTAATAAATAGAATTAGTCACCAAGGTTCCTTCAAGGTCTTTATGTGAAGGGAGTTATTCTTGTTATATTCTTGTGGGATTTCGCCAAGTTTTTCTGTGCAAAGTTTATCAATTTTACACTTCTTGATTATAATAAAGATCTCATTTAGCTAGAAATCTTGTTTTGAAGTTTAGCAGCAATCATAGGAAACCTAGCTGATGTTAGGAATTTGATCAACAAAACCCAGCCTCATGTTTTTAAATAAATATATAATATGAACAAAACCCAGCCTCATGTTTTTCAATAAACATACCTGTATTAATACCTAACTATATACTTTTCAAAACATAGCTATATAACTATATGCTTTTCAAAACGTACTCATATATACATTGTTATCACGTCACATTTTATTTTATATTCCAGTTTGCTATATTAAATGCAATTATTTAGAGCGTGGATTACTGTGATTAGCACATAGTAGGAGTTGAAAATATTTTATTTATGTATTTATACTTTGCCTTGTGTTTGAGGTAGCTTAGAAGGAAACATGGTATTACAGCATTAGAAAAATAGATTGTACAAGCAGAGAAAATGGAAAATACTGGTTGAAAAAAAAGAGATAATGTCTGGAGTCAGGAGATTACGTAAAGTTCATGCTGAAATGTCCTGTTATTTACAAGAGATGGGTTGAAAATTTGACTCTGAGCTTCCTCAAGTATAAAAAGAAAGAAAGAAAGATCAGCTTCGGATTCGTAGTTTCCATAAGATTAAATGTACAAGTTGCTCAGGAAATAAGAATTCACTCCCTTGCTGCCTTTCCCACCACCACGGATTCCATAGGATTTCTACAACCTTCCTAATTTGTCTCATTTTTATATTGTTATTGTGTATAAATTACTCTCATTGACTGATGAACTAAATCCTTAACAAAGAGGCTAAACACTGTGATATTGTTTTGCCTTTGTCATTTTAGAATATATTAAATATCTTCCAGCAACATACCAAACTTTACCAAATTGTTCCATTATACCAGTGTAATTTGCAACACCTTTCTCAGTATCTATCAATAATAGTGTCATCTCCAAACATTTTCTGTTATATTTAGTGAATCCAGTAATTTCTAACTGTGTCAAATAAATGACTCTGGTATGTCTTAAGAGGCCATCTCCCCTCATGCTTTTTGTATTTTTCTCAACTTTCAGAAGGAAAAGAGAAGTTTAAGCTACAACGCGAACTAAAATGTTTTGACTGCTTGAACCTAATCCTTTGGGGACTCTCACACACTTAAAGTGTGTATTTTGAGATGTGTGTTTCTATCTGCTAATGGGAATTGTCTCAAAAGACTGTTAAAATGGAGTGTCAAGACTATTCACTTCCTCAAATGTGAAGTGTGCAAGTGTGGCTGAGATCATGTTGCCAGCCTCACTCCTACAAAGCAGAAGTCATTCATTCATAGCCCCCCACCTTCTCCCTCTTTCTTTCTCTCCTTCCTGTTCCCCCACAGTGAGTACAGCACTGCTGGAATGGATGTACTGGCTGTTGCTGAGGTGCTAACAAACTGTTCTCCTTCTTGCAGTTGCCGTTTTTTAATCTTTTAGTTTAGTCTGACTGATAAAGGCCTTGGCTTATTATGACCGTGAATACTATGAGTCCTCATGGTCCTGATTTTAAAGACTGAAGAAGTCAAATGGCAATAGATTGAAGATAAGGCTCTGGGAGCTATACGTTAAATCTATAAACAGGAACTCTCTATACTGTCTGCACAGTTTTGCTGTGAACATAAAACTGTTCTAAAAACTGAAATCTGTTTTTCAGAACAAATCAAGTCTATACTTTTTTCCCCCATAGGAAGAAGTATGTTTTTGTATTTTGAGTGCTTTTCCCACTCAGAATGAACTAGAGATATTTAAATGTATAAAATATATTTTCATAATTTATTTGGTACTATAATTATAAATGGA
>NW_007740084.1:10996-13091 GCF_000696425.1 Galeopterus variegatus | reverse complement strand
TTAGTTCATTTTGATAGGATTTTAAATTTAATGAAGTTACATGACTTGTGTTTTCTAAGCATTTTTTTTAACTTATGTACTTATTTCACACTTGGTAAATATTAACCTTCTTTTGACACACTAAATATATTTGTCATTTTAGTTGTGTTTTCTGTATATTAGAGTAGCTTAGGAATAGTTTTTTTCATAGATTTGAAATCATAGTTTTTGTAGCTTTTTTTTTAATATGAAAAATTTGACCCAAGACTTTTGTCAGATCTTTCCATCTAGTCATTAGAACACCACCTTTGGAAGATAGAAAAAGGATTGAAATTCTTAGTTTAGATCATGAGAATTCACTTGCCTAAATTCAGGTAACATCACTGTGATAGAACAAAGACAGAGCCCAAGGCTCCTGATAAGGTTTTCTCCAAGGAAAAACCTAATCATTTGAGTCTGCTTTTTGCCTGTAGAGGCAGGGTGAGTTACAGTGAGAGCTGTTACCACCCAGTGTGCTCTGCGAATCCCAAGGGCCCTAATGTGGTAGATACTAGGTCAGCTGTTCATTTAAAAGGTATGATAAAAAAATTGGAAGTTAACAGTATTTCTGCATACCTTAATAGCTAAGCAATATATACTTGGATGGAAAAAGAAAACACATCTTTCTATAAACGTCACTCACGGGGGGCGATGAAGAAAACAACACAAGCCCATAAATGAAGCATATGTCAAAAAGTCCAAAGCTTGATTAATAATATAAGAAGAAAAACATCATGTTTAGTATGTCTGGGACTTTCACATTTACAAAGTCCTTCTCTAAGTATTAGCTCCTTTTAGAAGCTGCAAGGGGTTCTGAGAAAAGGGCTGTAATTGGGAAAGTACTTGCTAAAGTATTTGGGTTATAGCTGACAAAAAAAGTGAGAGTGAGTGCTTTAGATCAAAGTGATATGGTTTCTGTGAGTAAAAAGCAGAGGAAAAGTTTGAGGAATTCTGGGAGAATGCCAGGTGGCTGGATCACTTGGTCCTTTCCCTTTTCCTAGTACCTTTGCCCATTGTTCTTCCCTGATTTCTTCCACCCCAGTCTCTGCCATGTTGTGGCACTCTGCAACATTTCACTTGATGACCAAACTCCTTCAGCTACTTACTTGAAGAACCAGTCCCAGCTTTCTTTGTAATCCACACATGTAATCCACATGTTCTATGTGATGTGCAAACATGTTTGCAGCTAGAATTTTGACTGACTATAATGGTCTGTATGCAATTACAAATTTTATTTCAGTATGAACTTTAATCCTTACCATAACAGACGTCTAGTTTAGTCTTAAAATTGGTTTGGAGCTTTCTGTCAAGTATTGTACCCACAAAGAGAATTGGTTTTGGTAAAATGATATTTAGCTTTATTTCCATTTGCCTGTCTGCCTTGGTAGTAATGCAATTACACTGTAAATGTTTATTGAGCACTTAACCAAGAGTTCCTAGAGGAACTCATCTAGTTCAGAATTTGGTTTTTGAATGAAGCTCCTCAACATACTGTTTCTTTTCATTTCTCTGTTTTTTTTTTGAGTATTTGAAACACACACACACACATACTTTTAAAACCTTAATAGATAATATGAGAGTTTAAAAAATCTTTGTTATCTTTTAAATACAAAGTAACTGCTGGCTTTGCCAAGAGACATATGAAAAAAAGTCTGTATTTAAACTGTTTATTCATCTCAATGTTTTCTTCCTTTTAATCAAAATAATTTGTAGGGTCTGAGAGAAAGAGAATAGTAGGTTATCTACATATAGCTGCTTCTTCCATTTCTGCTCTGCTTCTGATTTGCTTTGTTCCTCTTAAACCCTTGGCCTTTATTAGCATTTATGAAATAAAGGTACTGTCATAATTGATACTTAATAGGCTTTAAAAGGCCTTCCGAGGAGAACCTTTGTATTTCACTGGGAACACGTCTTCTTAGGGGGAGAGGTGTTTCTTTTTTCCTCATCTCAAATCTAGACCAAGTAGTATTTATGAGTTGTTAACTTTCAGCTCTTCTTACTTTATAAGTTTATATTTTCAGCTGACAAAAAGGAAATCAAATGTTCTTGGAATTTCTGTATTCTTTTTTAAGGAAAT
>NW_007740084.1:9940-10986 GCF_000696425.1 Galeopterus variegatus | reverse complement strand
TGTCGCATTTTCTTTTTTTTTTTTTTTTTTTTTTTTAGGTTTTTTTTTTTTTTTTTTTTTTTTTTTTTTTTAATTTTTATTTTGTCAATATACAATGTGGTTGATTATTATGAACCATCACCGAAACCTCCCTCCCTCCTCCCTCTTCCCCCTCCCCCCCACGAATGTCCTTTCCGTTTGCTTGTTGTAACAACTTCATGAAAGTATAGTTGTTATATCTTCTTCCCCACCCCCACCCCCAGTTTTTTTTGTGTGTGTTTGTGGGTAAATTAATTTGTTTATTTTTTTAGCTCCCACCAATAAGTGAGAACATGTGGTATTTCTTTTTCTCTGCCTGACTCGTTTCACTTAATATTATTCTCTCAAGGTCCATCCATGTTGTTGCAAATGGCAGTATTTCATTTGTTTTTATAGCTGAGTAGTATTCCATTGTGTAGATATACCACATTTTCCGTATCCACTCATCCGAAGATGGACATTTGGGCTGGTTCCAACCCTTGAGTATTGAAAAGAGTGCTGCGATGAACATTGGGGAACAGATATACCTTCGACTTGATTATTTCCATTCCTTTGGGTATATTCCCAGCAGTGGGATAACTGGGTCGTATGGTAGATCTATCTGCAATTGCTTGAGGAACCTCCATACCATTTTCCATAGAGGGTGCACCATTTTGCAGTCCCACTAACAATATATGAGCGTTCCTTTTTCTTCGCAAACTTTCCAGCATTTATTGTTCAGTCTTTTGGATTTTAGCCATCCTAACTGGGGTGAGATTGTATCTCAGTGTAGTTTTGATTTGCATTTCCCGGATGCTGAGTGATGTTGAGCATTTTTTTCATATGTCTCTTGGCCATTTGTATATCTTCGTTAGAGAAATGCCTACTTAGCTCTTTTGCCCATTTCTTAATTGGGTTGCTTGCTTTTTCTTGTAAAGTTCTTTGAGTTCCTTGTATATTCTGGACATTAATCCTTTGTTGGATGTGTAGTTTGCAAATATTTTCTCCCACTCTGTTGGTTGTCTTTTAACTCTGTTAATTGTTTCTTT
>NW_007740084.1:6783-8256 GCF_000696425.1 Galeopterus variegatus | reverse complement strand
TACCTGACTTATAGAGGGTCTGTGTCATGAATGAGGGCTGAATTTTATCAAATGGTTTTTCAGCATCTATTGAGATGATCACATGGTCCTTGTGTTTGATTTTATTAATATGGTGTCTCACATTTATTGATTTGCGTATGTTGAACCAACCTTGCATCACTGGGATGAATCCCATCTGATTGTGGTGAAGACTTTTACGTATGTGTTGCTGTATTCTGTTTGCTAGTATTTTAGTGAGGATTTTTGCATCTATATTCATCAAGGATATCGGCCTGTAGTTTTCTTTTTTGGTTATATCTTTACCTGGTTCTGGTATCAGGTGATGTTTGCTTCATAGAATGTGTTTGGGAGATTTGCGTCTGGTTCAATTTTTTGGAATAGTTTGTAAAGAATTGGTGTCAATTCCTCTTTGAATGTTTGATAACATTCTGCTGTGAATCCATCTGGTCTGGGCTTTTCTTTGTTGGGAGCCTTCTGATTACAGCTTCAATTTCCTTTATTGTTATTGGCCTGTTCAGATTTTCTACGTCTTCATGACTCAGTTTTGGGAGCTTGTGTGTGTCCAGAAATTTATCCATTTCCTCCAGATTTTCAAATTTGTTGGCCTATAGTTGTTTATAGTAGTCTCGAATTATTCCTTGTATTTTAGATGAATCAGTTGTAATATCACCTTTTTCATTTCTAATTTTTGTTATTTGAATCTTCTCTCTTCTTTTTTTTGTTAGCCGTGCTAATGGTTTGTCAATTTTATTTATCTTTTCAAAAAACCAACTTTTTGATTCGTTGATCTTTTGTATTGTTTTTTGGGTTTCAATTTCGTTAAGTTCTGCTCTGATCTTGATGATTTCTTTCCGTCTACTAACTTTAGGTTTGGATTGTTCTTGTTTTTCTAGTTCTTTAAGATGCAGTGTTAGGTTGTTCACTTGCCATCTTTCCATTTTTCTGAGGTAGGCATTTAATGCAATAAATTTTCCCCTTAGTACTGCTTTTGCTGTATCCCACAAGTTTTGGTATGATGTATCATTATTTTCATTAGTTTCAATAAATTTTTTAATTTCCTGCTTGATTTCTTCTTGGACCCATATGTCGTTAAGTAGAACATTATTTAATTTCCATGTGTTTGTATAGTTTCGAAAGTTTCCTTTGTTATTGATTTCTAGTTTTAAACCATTGTGGTCTGAGAAAATACATGGGATAATTCCAATTTTTTTGAATTTGTTAAGACTTGATTTGTGTCCTAATATGTGATCTATCCTGGAGAATGATCCATGTGCTGATGAGAAGAATGAATATTCTGAGGTTGTTGGATGGAATGTTCTGTAGATATCCGCCAAGTCCAATTGGTCTAGAGTATTGTTAAGATCTTGTGTTTCTCTGCTAATTCTTTGCCTAGTTGATCTGTCCAATATTGACAGTGGGGTATTCAGGTCCCCTGCAATTATAGTATTAGTGTCTATTTCCTTTCTTAGGTCT
>NW_007740084.1:0-6625 GCF_000696425.1 Galeopterus variegatus | reverse complement strand
CCCTTAGTACTGCTTTTGCTGTATCCCACAAGTTTTGGTATGATGTATCATTATTTTCATTAGTTTCAATAATTTTTTTAATTTCCTGCTTGATTTCTTCTTGGACCCATATGTCGTTAAGTAGAAAGTTGTTTAATTTCCATGTGTTTGTAAACTTTCCAGAGTTTTGTTTATTATTGATTTAAACCCTTAACATTAAGAGTTGTTATTGAAAAGTGTTGATTTATTCCTAGCATTTTATTGATTATTGTTTGGTTGTCTTAGGTGTCTTTTGTTTTTTGCTTTCTGATTTACTGTTTGTTTTTTGTGTTTGTTGTTTCCTTAGGTCATAGAGAGCCTTTTTGTTTGTTTGTTTTCTCTTCATGAATGCCATTTTTATTATACTAGTGGGTTTTGATTTTTCTTAGGTTTTTATGGCAGGGGGAGTTATTTTTCAGGAAACAAAACCAGTACTCCCTTGAGAATTTCTTGTAAGAGTGGTCGTGTGGTAGTGAACTCCCACAGTTTTAGTTTGTATGAGAAATATACTATTTGCCCTTCATTTCGGCAGGATAGCCTTGTAGGGTAGAGTATTCTTGGCTTGCAATCTCTGTCTTTTAGTATTTTGAATATGTCATCCCATTCCTTTCTAGCTTTTAGGGTTTGTGATGAAAAGTCTGATGTTAGCCTGATTGAGGCTCCATTATAGGTGATTTGATGCTTCTGTCTTGCAGCTTTTAAGATTCTCTCTTTGTCTTTGAGTTTTGCCAATTTGACTATAACATGTCTTGGAGAAGACCATTTTGTGTTGAATACGTTTGGAGATAGTTGACCTCCCTGGATCTGAAGATCTGTGATTTTTCCTATGCCTGGGAAGTTTTCTGCTACTAATTTGTTGAATACGTTTTCAATGCAATCTTCTTCTTCCTCCCCTTCTGGAATACCCATGACTCAGATATTTGAGTGCTTAAAGTTGCCTGATATGTCTCTCAGATTTTCTTCCATGGCTTTGATTCTTTTTTTTTGTCTGCTTTTGTTATTTCAAACAGTCCATCTTCAAGTTCAGAGGTTCTCTCTTCGTTGTGTTTTTTATTTCACTGAGTAACTTCTTCAGTTCGGCAAGTTCTGCTACATTTTTTTCCTGCACATTGATTTCCTTGTACGTTTCCTCTTTCAGGTCCTGTATACTTTTCCTCGTTTCATCATGTTGTCTAGCTGAGTTTTCTTGTATCTTATTCTGTTTCCTTAGAATTATCACTGGAAGAGGGACCAAGATGGCGACGGGTCTGGAGCGGCCATGCCAGGAGACAGCGCGATCCTGTGAGCCGTGCGCTGTGATACCAGAGTATTGATTGCATTTCCAAGAGCAACAAAAGGCGAAATATTCTTTCAACAACGATCCTACATTGACAAACAAGCGGCAGCAGGTTCGAGGCTTTGGGGCCAACACAGAGGAGGACTCCTGAGAGCGCCCAAGCCCGGCTGCGGGAACGAGCGATCAGCCCAGTCATCAAAGGCCAGGAAAGCCAGCAAAGGACTCCGCAGAGGCGGAGAGAAGCGTGCCAGACCGCCCCAACTCCGCGAACTCTGTAAGTCACCCCCAGCCCAGCCCCACTTGCGGGATGAAGCCTGACTGCTCCCTGCCTGCCTGGCCCCACCCACCAAACCAGGCTAGGCGCCCACATCAAAGCTGCCTCCATTTTCTCGGGTGGGGGTGGTGAAGGCCGGCTTAGGGAGGGCAGGACAGCCATCTCTGTTTGGCATGACTCCTCACTGAAACGTGCTATTTGCTTACCTCGACACGGGGCACCCCGGGGCCTGTGGACTGGCNCCCGGAGGGTGCGTCTTTTTTTCTGAGACTCCTCCTCCTTTGCTGGACCCCTCCCCTCTCTTTGCACTCGGTACAGGGCTGGGGCGTGTCTTCTGCAATCCTCCTGTCTCGGCCCGCCTGGCCACGAAGGGGTCTCAGGCCTCCACTACGGACACTGTGGGTGTGTCTGCGGCCCTGGTCAAGGTCCTCTCTGGGCCTCTCACCTTCCCCCGGTATTGCGGCCCCCTGTGTGGTTGAGTTATCTCCCACACCAGGGCGTGAGCCCCCCAGGGGAGGATCCCACAGCACACAGTTCCTCTTTGAATCCCCCCGGCGTGACCTGGCTCAGCGCCCTCAGGCCAGCTCTCCGGCAGGATCAAGCGGGCTCAGGGGCACCCTGGTCACCCCTCTCCCAACCAGAAATCATTCTGGGATTTTCACGAACTGAAGGCCACAGAGATGGTATCTGCCTCCCGGAAGCAGGGAGTTTACCTGGGGCTGAGGCCCCAGGTGTGGTGGAGTGACACTCCGGCCGGGATCCTCTTCCCTGCCCTCCCTACACTGGCCAGGGGCTCCCCACACCACCAGCTCCACCAGAGATCCACGGGAGGAGTGGGATTGGTGGCTGGTCCACAGGCCCCGGGGGGCCCCACACTGAGGCACACAAGTGGCACGGCTCAGTGAGGAGCCACCCCAAGCGAAGATGGCTGGTCTGCCTGATCGGAGCCGGCAGGCTCTGCCTCCCCGGAGAAAATGGAGGCAGCAGTGGTGCCAGCGCCTAGCCTGGTGTGGTAAGCGGGGGCCGGGCGGGCCTTTGCCCCCCAAGTGGGGCTGGGCTGGGGGTCACTCACAAAGCTCCCAGAGCTGGTCCGTTCCCACACCTTCCTCTCCGTCTCTGCATCACCACTGCCGTCTTTCCTGGCCTTTGTTGCCTCAGGCTGCTCAGTCTCCTGGTGCAGTTGCGGCGCTCTCAGGAATCTTCTTTTGCATCAGCCCTAAAACCTCAAGACTGTAGTTGCCTTTTTTCATTGTAGATTAGTTGATCGGTAATTTATTTGTTTTTTGTTGCTCTTGGAAATGCAAATAATACTCTGGCAGCACAGCGCACACTTCACAGGCTCTCTCTGTCCTCTGGCATGCTCACTCCAGACCCGTCGCCATCTTGCCAGTCTCCTCAATAAAACTCCTTAAAGAAAACATAGCCGAAACACTCCAGGAAGTAGGAGTGGGTACAGAATTCATGAATAGGACCCAAAAAGCACTGGCAACTAAAGGCAAAATAAACAAGTGGGATTATATCAAACTAAAAACAGCAAAAGAAATAATCAACAGAGTAAAAAGACATCCAACAGAGTGGGAGAAAATATTTGCAAAATATACATCTGACAAAGGATTAATATCCAGAATATACAAGGAACTCAAACAACTTTACAACAAAAAAACAAATAACCCAATTTTTAAAAAGGGCAAAGGAGATGAACAGGGATTTCTCAATAGAAGATACACAAATGAGCAACAGACACATGAAAAATTTTCAATATCACACAACATCTGGGAAATGCAAATCAAAACCACACTGAGATACCATCTCACTCCAGTTAGGATAGCTAACATCCAAAAGACTGAGAACAATAAGTGCTGGAGATGTTGCTGAGAAAAAGGAACTCTCATCCACTGTTGGTGGGACTGCAAAACGGTGCAGCCTTTATGGAAAATGGTATGGAGGTTCCTCAAACAATTACAGATTGATCTACCATATGACCCAGCAATTCCACTGTTGGGAATATACCCAGAGGAATGGAAATCATTATGCCAAAGGGATACCTGTACTGTTTATTGCAGCTCTGTATAAAATAGCCAAGAGCAGGAACCAGCCCAAATGTCCATCATCTGATGAGTAGATAAGGAAACTGTGGTACATCTACACAATGGAATTCTACTCTGCTATAAAAAAGAACAAAATACTACCATTCGCAACAACATGGATGGACTTAGAGAAAATTATATCAAGTGAAATAAGCCAGGCAGAGAAAGAGAAATACCACATGTTCTCACTTATTTGTGGGAGCTATAAATAAATAAATATACAAACAAACAGTTGAGAGGGAGAAGAAGACACAACAATCACAACAATTCCTTGAACTTGTTAAGGCAAGTGAACAGGTATGATGTTGATGAGAGGGGAGTGGGGAGAGGGAGGAGGGAAAGAGGGATTCATAAAAGGACATGAAAATCAACTGCATTACATATTGATATATAAAAATGAAAATAAAAATAAATGATAATAAAGGCAAAAAATGAAGTGACAGAACTGTCACGTATGGATATTGAAATGGTTATATTACATGCATGTGGAGGAAGTATGCCCACCAGATGACCTTTTGAAAAAGGTGATTGAGTAATGGAGAAAGGAGTCTGGCATAGTAAGATTGTGTTGTCAGCAAGAGGCCCAGGATTTGGAGGGAGTTTGTCTGACAGGTCATCTAAAGTTGAAGATAGCGAGGATAGAAGAGCTGCAATTTGGTGTGGCTTAAGCCAAGTAGCATCAATAGTGAAAGAGATTCCTTTAGAGAGGCTGTACTGTAGTGTTTCTGTGGCATTCTCCCAAAGATGTTGGGGTATGGACACTGCAGTATATTCCAAGGAGGAAAGGGACTTATGCACCCAGCAACTGGAAGTTAGGGGGGAGTGATTTTTGTTCAAAAGGCCCTGAGCATTGGAGAGGGTTTGTCATAGATAGGGCAGAAGTGTTAGTGGTGAATTGGCATGACATAAGAAGAGCAGGGTCCCCAAGACCAATATAGAAATATTCAGCAGATAAGCAGAATACGAGTGACAAAGCGACAAAAGCAAAGCATTATAACCATTGTCGAGATCAGTCTGCTATGTCTGGGCTAGATAAGATATCCTGAAGATACAGTTCAACTACAGTGTCCCACAGCCCTTCAGGGGATGTAGGTGGTGACTCAAAGGGATACCAAGGAAGGTATAAATGTAAAAGATACATAAAGGTACCCACATCATCCACTAAGTTGTCTGTAAGCATGGGAGTTTGTTAGAAAGGAAAAGAGATGATACAATACACAGAACTGAAAAGTAAAACAAAGAAGAATATTACTAATCCTAGAAAGCAAAGTCCACCAACTTCAGCAGGACAGTCAGCTCTCCAGTGCCCTTTCTCAACACACAGGGGACAGAGCCCTTGTGGGGGCCTCGGGTTTGGGCAGACACTTGTGCAGCACCTGGGCTTGCCGCACTTGAAGCAGATACCTGGTGGAAAACTCAGTCATTTTTCTGGAGCCATTTTAGATTTCTGGCTACCCTGGATAGCTGTGACTAGTAGCTGGTATTTTATCTTACTATGTTTTAATTTGAAGGCCTTTGAGTCCTCCTCTCTTCTATTAAAGACATTGAAAGCCAATTTTACAAGGTCTTTTTTGGGGGTATTAGGCCTGTCCTCTAATTTTTTAAGTGTCGGGAGCAGACTATGATATAAAGTGATCATGTGAATAGAATTTGCCCTCTTCTGTGTCAATATTAGTATATTTTAGGATGGCCTCCCTAAGGCATGACATGAAAAGAGCTGGATTTTTGTTTGGATCTTGGGTGATCTCCTCAATCTTATTATAATTTATAGGTTTAATTGAGGCCTTTTTCATGCCTTCTATGAGGCAAGTAAGCATGTGACCCCTTTTTATGCAGTCAGGAGAGTCAATTTGATAATCCCAGTTGGGCTTGGCTTACAGCATGGCCATGGAGCCCACAGCATACTCTTCAGGGGTCTGTTTATGTTAATTGTCTGCATGAGATTGGGCTGCCATCCAGACCCACTCCTTCTCCTTGGGGATGAGGGAAGAGGAAAGAATGACACAGATATCATGCCATGTAGGGTCATAGGACTGAATGAGATATTGGAACTCTTTGATATGTCAAGAGTGGTCCATGGTAAAGGAGCCCAATCGTTTTTCAAGGAGAAAAGGACATGAACTCTATGCCTTCCACTCCTCCTATCTCATGCAGAGGTAGGAGAGGGGAAGGAGGGTGGTCAGCCACTGTGGCTTTAGGGGCCATGGGTTTAGGTTTGTGAGATCTGGTAACAGGAGGGAAAGGGAGAAGCTAAAGTGGGTCAGGTGTAGGTGGGTCAGGATAAGAAGAGGGAGGATATGGTTGTGGCAGGGAGGCGGGCAGGGAAGTTGGAGGTGGCTGGGGAATAGGAGAGTTTTCTGCAGGATCAAAGTCAAAGGCATTAGGAGGAGAGGGTTTTTCAGGAGAATGAGGGGTTTTGGGGGCTTGCTGAGGAGAAGGATTTGGTAAGAGTTGCAAACACAACAGACAGAGGGTCGAGAATGAAGGTAAACAAAGGCTTGGATATAGGGGACTTCAGACCATTTGCCATTCCAAATGAGGAAGTTTTCTAAATTGTGAAGAATTTTGAAATTGAAAGTGCCATGCTCCAGCCACTGGCTTTCATTATCCAATTTGTACTGTGGCCAGACAGTGTTGCAGAAGAAAATAAGTCATTTTGGGTGAATATCAGGTGAGAGTCCAAGGGTCTTTAGGTTACAGAGAAGGCACCCCAAAAGGGTGTGTCATGAAATAGGAGAGGTCTGATTGCCCATGAAGGGAAATGTAAATTTGGGGGTGAGAGAAATTCAGGTCCCTGAGATCCTCAGTGAAGACCAGGTGTCCCCAGAAATCAGTGAGGATCTGAGAGTGAGAGGCAAAATAACACCGCTAGGCATCCATAAGTGTGGAGGTGCCTAGCCACCAGTGTGGCTGAGAAGGGAGCCACTGCCCTGGCACTGGGGTTTTGAGGACATTACTGGACTGTCTGTG
>NW_007740083.1:31281-32151 GCF_000696425.1 Galeopterus variegatus | reverse complement strand
TCCATGGCGGTCCTGCTCTCACTGCTCTACTAGATTTGGCACTATTGGGGTTTCTCTGCTGTAAATCTGACCCCACGTTTCCACTCGGCATTGCTCTAGTGAAGGTTATATGCGGTGTCTCCACCCCTGTGACAGATCTCTTACTGGGTGCCCAGGCTTTACCATACACTCTTTGAAATCTGGGTGGGGGCTCTCAAGCCTTCCCAGCTCTATCATTCTGCAAACCTGCAGACCTAACACCACGTGGATGCTGCCAAGTCCTCCAGCTTGTGTTTTCCAAAGCTGCATGTCCAGCCACACCTGGGCCAGTTTAGCCACAGCTGGAGCAGCAAAAGCAGCTGGGGTGCTGGTGCTGGAAGCAGCTTCCCAACATGGTCCGGGGCAGTGAGCCCATGGAGGGTGCCTTAAGCCTGTTCCCCAAGACCACTCTGTCTCCCTAGGCCTTTGGGCCCCAGATGGAAGGGTTGGCCCCAGAGGCTTCTGCAATGCCTTTAGGGCCTTTTTGCTCTTCCCTTGATAATTCAATTCTTTTGTGTAAATCTTCTTAGCGAAGGGTGGCTGGGCTACACCACTGCATGCTCTCTGTTTCTTTACCACATGTCCAGGCTGCAGTATTTCTAAATCTTCACACTCTGCTTCCCTGTTAAATTCTGACTTCACATCAAGCTCTTGCTGCCATAGCTCAGCGTAGGCTCTTGCAAGTACCCGTGCAACTTCCTTAAGGTTCTGCTCGTTGGAAATTTCTTCAGCGAAATACTCTGGTTCACAACTCTTAAGTTCCAATTTCCACAAAGTCCTAGGGCATGAACATTGTAAGGACACCATGGGCACTCAAGTGGAGGGGGAGGGGGAAAGCATTCCCTAGCAATA
>NW_007740083.1:27367-29519 GCF_000696425.1 Galeopterus variegatus | reverse complement strand
GAAAGCATTCCCTAGCAATATGGCGCCCTTCCGGGTCCTTCTCCACAGTAAACAAGCCCGCTGGTGCCAACACCCAAGCCCACCCACACCAAACCTCAGCCAGTCACAGGTCAAGGCCCACCTCCTGCCCAGCCCTGTCCAATCAGCTACCACCCATCCACCCCCTATGCAAACCCGGAATGCAGCTCCCTATAAATATACATGCAGTCCTTGAATAAAGTGGAACTTCTCTGGTGAACTGTCAGCTCGGGTCATGTCTCCTAATCAGCTCGGGTCATGTCTCCTAATCAGCTCGGGTCCGTGCGCCCTTTCAGGTGTTATCAGGGTCCCATAGAAGAACATTGGGAAGGCTGAGGGGTGTAGAGGAAGAATTGGAAGGGAGTGAGGTAATGTTTACAGGGACAGCAGCCAGAAGTGGGCATAACAAAGATGCACAAAAGAAGCAATTGTTAGGAGGGGTGGAGTTGAAGAAAGTCTGGTTAAGGAAGATAACAGTTTCAGAAATAATTTGTTGCCAAGTGTAGATGGGAGAGGGCTGGTTGGCTGCGTTTTTTTTTCTGAGGAAAGGGTTTTTTTTTTTTTTTTTCTGAGAAATGTGAGTATGTACAGCAGATAAGGAAACGTGATTTTTTATGGGGACATATGTGTGGGTGATTATAATTGTCCGCAAGGGCGAGAATTGACCAAGGCACTGTAGTAGAAAGATCCAATAACTACCCCAGCCCACCTGGAGTTCCAGGGGTCATTAATGAATAATTGGAATGTGTACCCATCCCGCCTGTTCCCAACCCGCCGAAAGATTTGATCAAAGAGAAAACATAGATATGGGTAGGAGGCTTGAGGGATTAGTTTACTCCCTGTAAGGGGGATGCTAACGAGTCTTTGGCATCCAGCTGGAGAACAGTCCGCAGTGGAGGGGAGTAGTTTGGTGGTTTTACCTTGTTTTCCTGTATAAGTTTCTTGTACCGTGAACTGCCAAACGTACGAGGATTTAGAAGCACCTACTAGGCACAGTAAGAGAAATAGGATAACGTTAATGGGAGTGGTCACTGTTCCTGTAATGGAGGGAGACTTGGGAGTTGGGATAATTGGAGTTTGAGGGAGTAAGAGCGATGAGGAGTGTAGGCAAAAGTTTTAGTTCCTTGAAAGGGTGTGTCCTGAACTCGCAGGTCACACATAGGTTTCGTGGGATCCGTTGGTGAGGTCAGGAAGCAGGGATTTAACCTAGAGATATGGATCCATGGAGTTACTTGGTTGTTTGGTAGGGAAAGCTTGGCANTAGGAGAGGAAGGAGTGCAGCATCTGGGGTGTCACGGCCCTCTGTGGCAACCAATTGTGTCGTTTGGTCCACTAAACAATTACCTTGAGTTGTGGGAGAGTCTGGAGCTGGCAGTAAAGGGGGAGGACAGGCAGAAGCCCCCATTTGCCCCAGAACAGGCCACAGACCCCCTCAGGGATGACCTGGGCCGTGGCATCATCTACTCAGCCCTCACCTGCCACCTGTGTGGCCACCTGAAGCAGTGTCACGGACAGGAGGAGGGTGGCCAGGCCCATGTCATGGCTAGCCCCTGTTGTGGCTGCTGTTGTGGAGGCAGGTCCTCACCCCCGAGGAGCCCCCTCAGGGCTTTGGACCCGTTTCCAGGTGGGGTTTTACTAGAGGCCAGTCTCTTTCCAGCTCTCTTGGTACCCTTGGGCATCTCAGAGGAGAGTAAGTCCTCACTGTCCTTTTAACCTTCCCCCAGAAATGTTCAGAGCTCAAGTCAGACTCCCAAAATGGTGGACCTGGTCTCTACAGTACCCACGTGTACGAGGGTCTCCTAGGTACATGTCCTCTCATTGCTGAGGTCTACAGGTGAGGACTGGGGCTTATCCATGCCTGGAAAATGCCTCCTTCTGGAAGGCAGCCAGACTGGCAGATTTCCAAGATATTCAGAGAACTGTGGTATGAAGCTTTGAAGGTAGACCTACACTGGGGCTACGGAGACTGGACTCCTCCCCCAGCACTGGCCTGGGCTCGCCACATCTCATGGGATTTGGAGGCAGCCGTGTCCCATGGCAGGCACCTGCAAGGATCCCGAGGTCCTGGGACACCTCAGCTTGTGAATGAGTTGTTGGCCACCCCATCCCCCACTTTTTCCAGCGCACTGTCCCA
>NW_007740083.1:22210-26396 GCF_000696425.1 Galeopterus variegatus | reverse complement strand
CCCCTCCCCAGACTCCGCATGAAGGCAGGGAGCCCAGCCCCAGACGAACATAATGCACCCAAACTCCTTGACAGTTCACAGCAAGAGTGATCTTTGCCCCAGTTTCTATTCAACTCCTTCTGATTTCAAAGACCTCGTTAGAATGGTCTTTACAGTCCATATTTCTATCATGTATGTCTATTTTGGAATGTCTATTGACATTCCAAACTTTCCTTCATCTTTTTATCTTCTTCTGAGTCCTCCAAACTCCTACAACCTTTGCCTAACACCTAGTTCCAAAGCTGCTTCCACATTTTGAAGTATTTGTTATAAGCAAAACCCCACTTCTCTGGTATCAATTTTCTATATTGGTCCATTTTGTGTTGCTTATAACAAAATACACAGAACCGGATGATTTATACAGAAAATAAAACTTATTTGCTTAGAGTTTCTAAGGCTGGGAAGTCCAAAGTCCATCTGGTGGTGGTGACAGTGACCCAGGGATCTCACATTGCAAGATGGTGGAAGCAGAGAGAGCAGAGAAAGCAAAAGGCAGACTCTCCACTTCTTTTAAAGCCCTTGGAACCATGTCCCTGACCACCATTTTTAATCTGCTCACCACTGCACGGTCCTACAATCCAATCACCTCGTCAAGGCTACACCTTTCAATTACTATAATAGGATTTATCACCCTCTTAACGGTCCCAGGGGGTATTAAGCTTTCTCATACTTAAAACTTGGGAGACACAATTCAAGTTTCAGTGAGTTTTGGGGGGACATAATTCAATCCACTACAATATAATAATATTTAAATAGAAAAATTGGCATATTTAAATATCTTTTTGTTTAAAATTAGCAGAATGTCCTGACATGGCATACAGATGAATACAAGAAAGTATGTTAGCACTTTTTTTTTTTTTAGTATGCTTCAAAATGAGCAAGTTTGAGGGCTGCAACTTTTTTCTTTTTCAGGAATTTTTTCTTGTTATTTGGGGTCCTTTGAAACTCCATATATATTTTGAATGTTTATTCTTTTTCTGAAAAAAAGAAAATGCAATTGGCATTTTAGTTTTTTGGGGGGCTGTCCAGTAGGGGGATCTGAACCCACGACCTTGGTGTTACAATACTGGACTCTAATCAACATAGCTAACCAGCCAGCCTGAAGTTGGGGTTGTGATAGGAATTCCATAAAATCTCTATATTAGTTTGGGTAGAATAGATTTTTTAACACGAGTAAGTCTTCCAATCCATGAAACTTCATGTCTTTCTACATATTTGTATTTTTATGCAATCTTTTACTGTTTTCAGTGTTCAAGTCTTCTACTTTCTTAGTTACGTTTACTCCAATTTTATTTTTTTGATGGTATAGTAAAGGGCTTTGTTTTCCTAATTTCATTTTCCAGTTCACTTTTAGTGTGTAGGAATGCAAGAAATTTTTGTGTTCTGATTTTATATCCTGCAATTTTGCTGAACTTGTTTTTTAGTTGTAATAGTTTTTTTTTTTTTTTTCTTTTTCTTTTGCATGGAATCCTTACGGGTTTCTACAGATTATGAGATCTGCAAATAGAGATAATTTACATCCTCTTTTCCAATATAGGTGCCTTTTATTTGTTTTTCCTAGTTTGCTGCATGTTTTTATTATGAAAGTTTGTTGACTTTTGTCTAATGCTTTTTCTGCATCAATTGAGATGACTATGTGGTTTTCGTCCTTCATTATGTTAATGTGGTGTATTACATTGATTGATTTTTGTATGTTGAACCATCCTTGAATTTTGGCAATAAATTCCACTTCATCATGGTGTATAATTCTTTTCATGTGCCATTGAATTTTGTTTGTTAGTACTTTGTTCAGGAATTTTTCATCAATATTCCTCAGGGATATTGGCCTCTACTTTTCTTTTACTGTATTACCTTTGTCTGAGCTTGTTATCATAGTATTACTGGGCCCATAGATTATGTTTGGAAATGTTCCCACCACTTCAATTCTATGAAAGAAATTGTAGAAGATGAGTATTAATTCTTCTTAAATGTTTGGTAGAATTCTTCAATGAAGCCATCTGGTCCTGAACTTTTCTTTCTTGAGATGTGTGGATTACTCTTCAATATCACTACGTGTTATAGAATTTTTAAATTTTTTATTTATTCATGATTAGGTCTTGGTAAGTTCTATTTTACTGGGAATTTAACCATTTCTTCTAGGTATCCAATTTGTTGGCATATAATTTTTCATAGCAGTCACTTATAATACTTTTTATTTCTGGAACACCAATTGTAATTTCCCCTCTTTCATGTCTAAGATTACTTCTTTGAGCCAACTCTTTTTCTTAATTTTAGTCTAGCTAAAGGTTTGTCAGTTTTGTTGATCTTTGCCAAAAACCAACTCTGGGTTTGTAGATTATTCTATCATTTCTCAATTCTCTATCCCATTTATCTCTGCTATAATCTTTATTATTTCTTTCCTTCTGCTAACTTTGGGTTAAGTTTCCTCTTCTTTTCCTATTCCATTGAGGTATACAGTTAGGTGGTGATTTGAGATCTTCTTTTCAAATTAAAGTTTTTGCCCCTATAAAGTTTCTTTTACTACTGTTTGCTACATTCCACACATTTTTGAATACTATGTTTTCATTTTAATTTGTTTCTAAACATTTTCTAAATTATGTCGTGCCTGTTTCTTTGAACCAGTTGTTTTTGAATAGGGAGTAGTTTAATTCCCACATTTTTGTGGATTTTTCTGTTTTTTTTTTTTAACCCCTGTTATATACCTCTAGTTTCATTCCCTTATATTTAGAGATGATACTTTACAGGATTTCAGTTTTCTTAAATTTGTTAATAATTGTTTTGTGGCCTAACATTTTGTCTGTTATGTAGAATGTTCCCATATGCTTGATGTAGTGGATTGAATTATTTTTCCCGAAAACTGATTGGAGCTTGAATTGTGTCTCCCAAGTTTTAAGTACTAGAAACTTAACCCCCACTGTGACTGTTAAAAGGGTGTGAAATCCTATTATGATAATTGAAATGTGGAGGCTTGAAGTGGTGTTTGGATTGTAGGACTGTGCTGTATTAAATGGATTAAAAATGGTGGCCAGGGATGTGGTTCTGAGGGCTTTAAATGAAGAGGAGAACTTGTGTTTTTCACACTCTGCTTTCTCTGCTTCCAACATCTTTCAATGTGAGACCTGTACATCACTGCGCCACGCCCAGATGAATTCTGAACTTTCCAGCCTTAGAAACTGTAAGCAAATAAATTTCATTTTCTTTAATCACCCAGTTCCATGTATTTTGTTATAAGCTACAGAAACGGACTGATACACTTGAGAAGATGTTTGTTCTGCTGTTGTTTGGTGGAGTAGTCTGTTTATTTTTCCTAGGGCCAAGGTTTAAGTCCTGTGTGTTCTTATTGATTTTCTGTTCAGTTGCTTTATTCATAACTTAAAGTGCAGTATTGAAGTCTCCTACTATTACTGTGCTGTGATCAAAGGTACTTCAAAATGTTTTTATGTTTATGTTTATTCAAAATGTTTGCAGTTAAATGAAAATAAAAGATAATATGAATCTTTCTATAACAGTTTGAAGACCTCTCTGATATCTCCCTCTATTTCTGGCAATATTTAGTTTATATACTTCGGAGCTCTAATGTTAGTTTTGTATATATTTATATTTGTTAAATCTTCCTGGTGAACTGACCCTTTTATCATTCCATAATGTCCTTCTTTGTGTCTTGTGAAAGTTTTTGTCTTACAGTCTACTTTGATGTAACACAGCAACCCCTGCTTGATTTAAGTTCCATTTGCATGTAGTATCTTTTTATACCACGTCTTTTTTATGCTTCTGTGTCCATAGATCCACAGTCAGTCTTGGTGATATCTACTTAGCTCCCTTGGTAGAGCATGGGGCTGCTAACATCAAGGTCATAAATACAGATCCCTATACCCACCAGCCACCAATAAATAAATAAGTGAATAAAGTGAGTCTCTTGTAGAACATACAGGTGAATTTTATAATCCATTCAACTGATTTATGACTTTTAATTGTGACTTTAAATCTATTTACATTTAAATAATTACTGATTGGGAGGGGCTTCTTATTGCCATTTTGTTAATTGCTTTGTGACTGTCTATGGGTGTTTTTTTGTCCCTCCTAAATTCCCTTGCAGTCTCCTTTATCAATTTCTTGTAGTGTCACATTTTGATTAATTTCTCATTGC
>NW_007740083.1:0-22200 GCF_000696425.1 Galeopterus variegatus | reverse complement strand
TCAGAGCCCGTGGCCTTGGTGTTATCAGCACTGCACTCTACCGAGTGAGCCACGGGCCGGCCTTATATTTGTTTGTATATTTATTTTTATTGTAAACATATTGTGTTTTATATTTTCACATGGTTTTGTATTGCTGTTTATCTTCCTTTTGCTTCACTTGAGAGACTCCATACACAATTTCTTGTAGTCTGTGTGTAGCAGCTACTTACTTCCTTAACTTTTTGCTCATGTGGGACAACTGTAATTTCTCCTTTTTTGAAGGAAAAGTTTTGCTAGATATAGTATTTTTGGTTGGCTAGTTTTTTCTTTCAGAGCTTTGAATATATCATCCCACTCCACCATAGCCTTCAAGATTTCTTCTGCGAAATCTGATGGTAATTTAATAGGAGTTTTCTCTTCCATCATTACTCACTTTTCTCTTGATGTTGTCGAGTTTCTTTCTTTGTATTTGATTTTTCACGTTTGATTATGATATGATTTGCAGCAAGTCTCTTAGATTTATCTTGGTGGGATTTCTTTAAGCTTTTTGAATTTGTATGTTTATCTTTTACCTCAGATTTGGGAATTTTGGGGGTGTTATTTCTTCTAATAGACTATGTTCCCCTCTCTTCTTATTCTTCTGAGATTCTTATAATGCATGTGATGTTATGCTTTGTGGGGTCCTGTAAGTCTTTTATGCTGTCTTCATTTTTTCTTTAGTTTTTATTTTTTGCACCTCTATTTATTAATTTCAAAAGTTCTCTTTTTTATTTTTCTGGTTCTTCTTCCTTGTTATGTCTGCTGATGAACATCACTGCTGTGTTCTCCAATTCACTTATTTGATTTTTTAGCTCCAGAATTTCCTATTTATAGTTTCTTTCTCTTTGCTGATATTCTCATTTTGTTCATACATAATTTCGTCAATTTGTGAGCTTGTCTGTCTGTACTTTTAATTCACTGAGGATCTTTATGATGGTTATTTTGAATGATTTGCTTGGTAATTCATTTATCTCCAATTCTTCCAGGTCAGTTTCTGGAGGTTTAATTTTTTCCTTTATATGAGCTATGTTTTCCTTTCTCTTTGTTAATTGTATGTCTTAGCATCTTCTGCAGGGACCTCAGCATTTGGAAAATCAGTCACTTGTCTTAATCTTTGCTGTCTGGCTTTGTTCATTGAGGACTTTCTCCAGTCAGCCTGGCTAGCAATTCTGGAGACAACTCAAGCCTTTTCTGAGTATGTGTCCTCATTGGCTTTCGCTTGTAGTCCCCTAATTGCAGATGTTTTTCATTTTCTACTCATATACTCCCTTTTTGCCTGTCTTCAATACTGCAGCCTCTCTGGAGTTTTTGTAAGCTGTGATACTGGATCTCCACTTGGTGTCTGTCTATCTTATTGCTGACTCTGTTTTTTGTTGTCATGTTTGTTCTCAGTGGTCCGCTACCTGGCTTTCTATTTCTTCAGTGCTGACATTTACATAAGACAGAAATCAGTCTCTCAAGCAGCTACCTAAAAAACCAGAAAATTGGAGAAATGACTCACTCATTTCCTTTTCAGTATTCATTGGGAGGTGGTAGTTTCCCCCTTGTCCCACCATTTTGCATTCCCAGAGCAAAGACTCTGTAGAGGGGATACCACAAAATTTCCTACCCAGTTTTGAAGCAATTGGCTTCACACTTCCTTGAGGAGTCAGAAATGCCCAACAGGTTTTTGGATTTCTCATAAAGGCAATTGTTTCATGTATCGCACAATCTGTGTCTATGTGATGGAAGGAGGGCCTGGAACTTCCCACATTGCTCTCTTGCTGACAATACTTCTGTTATTTTAGAATTTATTCACATATATCTGGAAATATTTTGTAAAGAGTTGCCATGATATGTTTGCTAATTTGAATACGTTCTAACTTTCATCTGTGTGTTTTACTTAATGATACTAAAGAAGGAATACTGTTTCCAGTATGTTATTATTAGTTCTTATAGTTGAAAAACATTCTTTTTCTACGTTGCAGTCATGAAGTTCAGCACTTCCAGTTCTTTGAGTCTCTTACTCCCTTTCTTTTTCTTTCCTCTGCCATCCTATGCGGTGGTGGATAGTAGGAGCCCTGGCCAGCCTTCCTTCTCCACCTTCACCTTTCAGGAAATGCATCCACTATTTACTGCTGATTATGATGTTTGGTAAGATGTTCTTGTGTCATGACAGATTCTTTCTCCTCCACACTTTTTTGTCATGATTTTTAATTACCCAATTAATTATACGAGTACTTACAGTGATAGTTTTTTTCTATCTTATTCTCTTAAATTAATATATGACACTAATAAGCTGTCTTTAGTCATTTTTTAATGAGTGGAATAAACTAATAAACTCCATTTGGATTTGTTGAACACTTCAATATTTAAATTTAAAAGGATAATAGTCTATTTATTTCTTGAATGTAGGTATTTTGGAGTTACATTTCTCTATATTTTTTCATGTTCGTATCATTTCTTATTAGCCTAATATAGAATAATGTTGACAAACTAATTTAACTACAATTTATACATTTTATGGTCACCAAAAATCTGAAACGTACATGAGAAAAAAATGATAATGAAAAAAGTCATTCAAAAATATGTCATGCAGCTTTCTGCTCCAGGGTCCAGGATTAGCACAGGCAAGGTAGGTTCAGCAGTGTGGAGACGGAGCTTCATCCCTTCTCACTGAAATTGGAGGAGGGACAGCAAGTGCTGATCAGGTCAAGAGTCTCATCCTACGATGAGTGCTCAGAGTTTGTCCAGCCTCCAAGCCTCTGCAGACCTAGGAGTTGCAGCCATTTGGTTTTTCGAATTTAGCAGATGCCAGCAGTAGCTGGTGAGGATGCAGAAAAAGAGGAACCCTCCTACACTAGTGGTGGAATTTTTAGTGCAGCCATTATGAAAAACAGCATAGAGGTTCCTCACACAAGTACAGATAGAACTGCCACACTATCCAGCAATCCCACTGCTGGTTATATAACCGAAGGGATGGAAATCATGTCAGCGGGAAACCTGCACACCCATGTTTATCACAGCTCTCTTTACCATAGCCAAGAGTTGGAACTAACCTAAATGTCCAACATTGAATGACTGGGTAAGGAAAATTTGGTATATATACACCATGGAATACTACTCAGCCATAAAAAAGAATGAAATTCTGCCATTTACAGCAACATGGATGAACATAGAGAAAATTATGTTAAGTGAAATAAGCCAGGCAAAGAAGGGTAAGCACTGGATGTCCTCACTCATAAGTGGGAGCTAAAAAAATAAGCAGAGAAAAAAGAGAAAAACATACAACAATCACAGTAATTTGTTGAACTTTCAAAAGGAGAGAATGGAACTGAGGCCACCAGAGGTAGGAAAGGGGGAGGAGAGGTTAGTGAGAAATTGGTAAAGGGGCACAAAAAAGGATTACATTGTGTAATGTTGAATATAGTAATTCTCCTGATTTGAGCATCACATATTGTACACAGGTATTTAGATTCAATGCTGTACCTGGGAGATATATACAATCATTTTTTTAATAAAAAGTAAATAATATACATGGGCCGGCCCAATGGCGCACTGGAGAGTGCACCGCTTGGGAGTGCAGCGGCACTCCCGCCGAGGGTTTGGATCCCATGTGGACACCGGTTCCTGCTCACTGGCTGAGCATGGTGCGGGCGAAACACTGAGGGTTGCGATTCCGTTGCTGGTCCCCGGTACGGGCACGACACCGAGGGTTTCGATCCCGTTACCGGTCAGTAAAAGAAGACAAAAAGGAAAAATAAATAAATAAATAAATAATATACTCATTTAACTTCCTTTTCCTTTAAAAACAAATGCACCATAGAGAGAAATCTCTTCTTATTTCCAGTAATTCCTCCTTTCCTTGCACAGAAATACTGGTGGTTATGCACACATACACGGAAGCATAAGCCCATGGGTTTTATAGAAGACACACCAACATTTCATAAAACGTTTTGTAATTGTCTCTTAAATATATTCCATAGCCTTAAATTATGCCTACACAATCACATCAAAAAGCTAAATAATAGTAAGAATACTAATCTATAATGTTAATGCATATGTGTGTGTGTAAACGTAGTGACCTTTAATGCAGTTCCGTGTTGTTAGCCTTGAACGTGTTTCACATTTTCTTTCTTAGGTAACTCTGTCAAAGTACTTTTGATTCTGTATGTATTACTTAACTGTTTGATCCTTTAAGTTCAATTCTAAAGCCCGACAGCCTGAGTTCAGACGCTTGCTCTGCTGTTTCTTAGCTGTTTGACCTGAGCCAATTATCTCAGGGTGTCTGTGACATAGTTGTCTCTGAATAAGATAGGAAGAGGTTTTTCTCTCATGGGCTATTGTATTGTTATACAATTTATTACATGTAAATAAGTTCAAATAATGCCTAGTACGCTGGAAATGATCATAAACTTTAATCATTGGTATTGCTATCATCACCACAGTTTTTAGGTTTTGACCTTTCATTAAATCCACTTGGTACCAGCCAGCCTCCCAAAATAAATAAATGAAGCCACTGTGGGCTTTGTCATCTGTGAAGACACCAGTCATGCCCTACCTCATATAGATACTGAATTTCATTTTGTGTGTTGAACAGACTATCTCATCCTATAAAGATAATGATGTGTTGATTTTATATTTGTATAGATCTTATATTGTTCACATAAATGAGAAATCCACACTGATTTAGAGGATATAATAACATTCTGTGGAAAAGTATAATAAAATAAAATTAGAGACATAATTTGTAGCACACACTTGTAAATTATTATATTTCTATAGATATGGTTCTATTTAGATTTCTCATCCTTGCTGGAAGCAGGGGAAAGGTCAGCTTTTATAAACTATATTTACCTGGGAAAATTCCATATCATCTAGATGTGTGGTCCAGTCAAAGCAAAAGTGAGCTGGTCAAGAGCACAAGTCATGGCACCAGTGTTTTGGGAAGCTCAGGGCATTTTGCTTATTGACTTTCAAGATGGACCAAAGAAGAATAACATCTGCTTTCTATGAGAGTTTTGGGAGAAAGTTAGCCATACTTTTAGAAGAAAAATGTCAAGAAAAGTATCATCAGAGAGTCTTTCTCCACCCCAGCCATGCTCCTGCTCATTCCTCTCATCAAACAAGGACACTTTTGCCAGGGCTTTGATGGGAAATCATTAGGCATCTGCCTTATAGTCCTGATTTGGCTTCTTCTGGATCCTTCCTGTTTCCTAATCTTAAAAAACCATTAAAGGGCTCCTAATTTTCTTCAGTTAACAATGGAAAAATACTGCATTGACATGGTTAAATTCCTAGGACCCTGTTTTTTAGGACTAGGCTAACTGTCTGGCATCACTTAGAAAAGTGTCTTGAACTTGATGGAGCTTATGTTAAGAAATAAAGTTTATAATTTTATTTTTATCTTTATATTTTAATTCCACTTTTTTTACACACTATTTGATGTCCCCTAGTAAGTTAATATCCAGAACATAAAAGGAACTCAAAAAACTGAATAGCAAACCAAACCCCAAAACATTAAAATCAAAACCCAAATATTTTGATGAAAAACTACCCAAATTATATGAAAAGATGCTAACTCAACATCACAAATCTTAAGTGAAGAGCAAATCAAATCCACAATGAGGTCATCTCACATCTGTCAGAATGGCCAGTATCAAAATGACAAATGGTAGTATGAGTTGGTTTGAATTTGAAGGACAGACAACCCGCGAACACTATTGTTAAGAGTGGAAATTGATACAGTCATCATGGGAAGTGCACGGGGCATCCTGAAAAATTAAAAATAGAACTACCATATGATGCAGCAATGCCCCATGTGGGTATTTATGCAAAGAAATTGAAACCAGGATCAAGAAGAGTTATTTACACATCCATAGTCACTGAAGCATCTTCCATAATAACCAAGATGTGGAAACAAAATAAATATCCATTGATGGATGAATGGGTAACAAAAATGTGGTATATACATACAAAGAAATTTTATTCAGCCTCAAAATGGTAGGACAATCTGCCATATACGGCACAACGAACAAACATTGAAGATATTACACGAAGTGAAATAAGCCAGTCACAGGAGGACAATCACAGCAGGATACCAGGTATATCAAGTATATGAAAGAGTAAGACGCACAGAAACAGAGAATAGAATGGTGGATGCCAGGGGATGAGGGAATTGCAATCCATGGGTAAAACATTTCAGTTATACAAGGTGATTAACTTCTAGATATCTGCTGTACCACTGGACCTATAATGATCAATATAAACTTGTATACAATGCACAATTAGCAATAAAATAAATTGCACACTTAAAAATTTGTTAAGGGCATAGGGTGCATGTTACATGTTCTTACCTCAATAAAAAACAAATTACCCCAAATAATGTACAAGCACAGATGATGACACTAGACAGTTTTATCAAATATGTAAAGAAGAAATAACAGCAATTGCACATAATTTCTTCTAGAATGTAGGAGAGGAAGAAATACCTCCCAACTCAATTTATGAGGTCTGTTTTACCATAATACCAAAAATAGACAAAGGCATTAGAAACAATAAGGAAAAAACTTAATCTCACATGAATAAAAATGAAAAAACTTAAACAAAATATTAGCGGTAGAAACAAAGAATACATGGAAGGAATTAAACACCATGACTTAGTGAGTTTTATTTGAGGGCTGGAAGGCTGTTTTATTACTCATGATATAATTCAAAATATTAACAAATCAAAAAAATCAGGAGTGTGAGAGACTGTTAAGGGAGGTAGTTTGTGATGTGTCTCTGGATTGCTTGATGTGCAGCTGCTGTGGTATGAACGTGTCTCCCAAAAGTTCATGTGTTGGCAATACAGTCCTCAGTGCATCAGTGCTGGGAGGTGGGGCCTAATAAGTGGTGATTGGTTCATGAGGGAGAAGCCTGTATGAAAACATTAATGTCATTTTCATGAGAGGGGATTAGTTATCATTAGGGTGAGTTTTAATGAAGTGAATTTGGACCTTGTCACCCTTCTCTGTCTCCTGCACTGGCTTATTCTTCCACCGAATTCAGATGAAGGCTCTTGTTAGGTCCTGGCACCATGCTTTTGACTTCCCAGTCTGCAGAAAACTGAGTTAAATAAATTTCTGCTCATTTAAACTTAAAAAAAAAAGTATAAATGCTTACATATAAAGAAAGAGATTCTTTGGGGGTAAAAACTATTGCAGTGGCAAAGGCATAGAAGTAGGAGGAATTATTGTTGAAATTTGGAGTGAGTCTGTGGAAATAAGATAAAGGTCCTAAATGCCACATTAATCATGACTGCTGCTAATGTAATTTAATGTACTCCTCCCTGATGGTGATTGTTGAAGTTTTATCTATGTAGCATTTAATCTGACATTACATGTATCTATAGTTTTAACTGATTTACCTGCTTATCAAGAGTTTATGGCATTATTTTCAAGATACAGAGTAATTGCTATTCTCCTTGTATATAATGATGAAAATGAAAACTAATGCAGTGATCTAATTACACACAGAAATTATGTCTGTATAAAAATGGCAACAATACATGTCTTTTTGGAATGCTGGTCATATGATGGGCTTAATGGAGATAATAATTGTAACCAAACAGAAACAAAAAATGATAGTTTCTTGATCATAGAAGAATAATCTCCCTATTGAGTTTGCAGGTGTATTTTATGAAAAGTTATTATCATCAATGCAGTTTCATGCCAAGAAGGAAACACATAGGTGCTTCAGTAGTTTCCACCTTCAAATATAAGCGTGGTAATTTTCTTTCTTTGCTATTTTTTTTTTCTTTTTGGGAAACAGATAGGATAGCCCGAATAGAGATTGTAAGGATTATTTGATAACTCTGTAAATACACTAGAAACTTATTAAATTATGTGCTTAATATAAATCAATATCATGCTATGTAAATTATATCTCAATAAAACCATAGATTTTTAAAATTCCAGTGACACCTCTACACTCACAACTGAATTTCACTTTAATTAAGGTACACAATTCCATACCTTCTAGATACAATTTGACATATATGTCATTCATTTGAGTCTATTTCAATAATTATTACAATAATATTAATAATTTTGTTGATAACCCTCCATCAATAATCAAATAAATACATGACCAGTAATTAATAATAATTTATTCTCTACATAAAATGTTTTTTCTCTTTCTCATATTTCATGTTCTTTATCTGAGCTCCCTGGAATACTGCGCAATTATTTCAGTGGTTTGTATCATTTTACTTTGTTCTTTGCTACAGGAAAATGTCTTCTCTTTTCCATCATAACAGTTCACAATTCTTGCGTCCATAAATCCAACTCGATATTGGATAATGATTCCTCTGGGATGATGTGGTAATCAGCCTATGTACAGTTAAGTATTAATTCATAAGTAATACTGGTCTAAGAGATAAAAGTATACACATAACAGAAACTTACTACACTCATATGAAGTTTAACCATTAAAAATAAGAGATGCTTACAAAGTAAGTACAGATGATAAACAGTTAAAGGAAAGAAGTAACTAGTCCTGTTAGTAGACAGCACTGTTAGGAGATTCGTCTTTGAAGCCAGAAACCATGGATTCGATCCAGAATCAGACATATACTGGGATGTGATTAGATAGGAGTTTTAACCTGTTTTTGACCTAGGTTTACTTTAGTATTATTATTATTATTATTATTATTATTTTTATGACCAGTAAGGGGATCGCAACCCCTGGCAGGGTGCCGCCCGCACTGCACTCAGCCAGTGAGCGCACGGGCCATCCCTATATAGGATCCGAACCTGCGGCGGGAGCACTGCTGCGCTCCCAGCACAGCCCTCTCCCGAGTGCGCCACGGGGTCGACCCCTAGGTTTACTTTAGTTCACCATTTTGTATCATCCCAGATCTCTCATTGACTTAACCACTTAAAGGAACACTGCTTTTTGTTGTTAACTTATAAAGATCTACTTTTTGCCTGCCATTGCCTTATGTGCATTTTCTTACATTTTGTTGCAAAACATCTTCATTTAAATATCCCAATTTTTTTACTGGAGTAACACATGGAAGATATCTGCACTAAATGCATAATCTGGATTATAATACATGGAAGTTAAAAAAATGGTTGAAAAATTTGCATACAAAATCAAAAAGTAATTTTACTACACTTGAGTCATCATGTAACATATTGCATAATACTATAATCTGAAATTGACATTTTATAGCTTTTAGAAAAATTTCCAGTAAAATTCTTTAACCATAGGTATTATCTAATAAACATTTAGACACATTACTTTTCTTTCTTTTTTTTTTTTTTTCCTTTTTGTCTTTTTTCGTGTCCGGCAACGGATCGCAACCCTCAGTGTCGTGCCCGTACTGGACCGGGACCGGCAACGGGATCGCAACCCTCGGTGTTGCGCCCACACCTCGCTCAGCCAGTGAGCGGGAACCGGTCTGTATGTGGGATCCAAACCCTCGGCTGGAGCGCTTCCGCACTCCCAAGCGGCGCACTGTAGCAGTGCGCCACCGGGCTGGCCCAGACACATTACTTTTCATTAAACTAGTGTAAAAACATGTAAGTCAATATATCTAAACAGTATTTTTCAAACATTTTTAATAATTATAATTTGTAATGGAACCAATTTGTGCAGAAAGAAAAGAAATGTAGTAAGCTATCAGCATGAAGAAAATTGTGATCTTTCCCAACCAATAAGACAGGAGCATCAAGAATAAAAATTCAGGATGGTAGTAGAAAGTGTGACCCTATTTTTGACTCAATTTCATCTAGGGTGATAATAATGACCAAGTACTCCCTTCTTTGACATCTGTTGCAAGTTCAAACCACTTCCGAGTACCCTCATTGCAGCTCCACTGGGTCACCACCATAACACACCAAGAGAGTCACCTTTCCCACTCTCTCCAGCCATTTTTGAATCAACTTGGGAAATCCATCCTGCTTCATCTGGAAAGCCTCATGATGTGATAAACATTCTCTTAACACTTTAGTGTCTGACATCATGATTCTCAACATCCAAGCCAAACTTATGACTTTCAATCTAGTGTCAGCAGAATGGTTACAGCAGAAACCAGCAAAAATGTTATGAGAGTGAATACATGATGTGTTTAATTTATGTTCCAAACTACACACACAAAATTCTCATTTGTGTATGTTCATTCTTAAGAGGAAATCTGTGAACATTAATCCTGTAAAATGATTTCACTGACTACTCCAAGGACAAAAAATACATTGTGCTTTACCCTTATTCCCGCATTTTATATTTAGAAATGTCTCATATTCTTACTATATATTTTCACTTGATGAAAATCAAGGTGCGTGCCATTGGTCTTACTTGGCACACAAGAAAAAGGCATAGAGAAATACAATAATATGCTGCATATTCATCAACAGGGATACAGGTATTAGGTGTCAAGAGTCAGAACGTGCACTGGTATGTGTTTCATTATACGTGCATAAGTATCCTAGAGCCGAGTGCAGTAAGAATAACTCAGGTGCAAGGAATGAATATACGTTCCCAAAACTGCATTATGTTAGATTGCACCATGGAAATAAATTGTTATAGATCCTTCACCAGAGTGCAGTAAGAATAACTCAGGTGCAAGGAATGAATATAGGTTCCCAAAACTGCATTATGTTAGATTGCACCATGGAAATAAATTGTTATAGATCCTTCACCCTTAAGAGCCTAATGGCGCATTGTTACTTTCTGTTTTGAAGTGTCCTTATGAGGTGGTAGGAGGACAATTTTTCATAGGTATGGAAAAAAGATTGCATTTTATTAATTAAAACATGTGACCTGTGGTATATTCTGAATAAAACACTAGCAAAATGTAAGGCCAGCAGTTAAATGGGAATCCTACCAAAGAACAGTTATTCTGGTTCTCTTGATTAAACTCTCCACTCTCAGAACTATTCTCTTCAATTTCCAAAACAACACATTTTTAATCAATGAAAAGGTGGCCACCATTTCTCCTGCATTAGTTTTACCATGTAATCAGCCCCATGTAACCTACCACCCTCCTCACATAAAAATTCCTGTGTCCGAAGATCTTGGCCTGCCCTATCTTACTGTGTTTTGATGAAGCATTCCTTTCCTATAATTTACAATGGCCATCAGTGCGAAGAAGAGTGCCCTGAATGCAATAAGCATGACTTTACATTACTCTCAGCCTTTCACAAGTGCTAATTCAGACAATGTTAAATTTTATTTATTTATTTTTATTTTTGCTTCTCAATATAAATTGTAGTTGATTTTCAAAATTCTTTACCTGTTCCACTTCCCCCCTCACCTCCCCTGAACATCATATTTGTTCACTTGTCTTAACAAGTTCCAGGAATTGTGATTGTTGTGTCTTCTTCACCCCTCAAACCCTTTATTTGTTTTTGTGTTTATTTATTTATTTATTTATTTATTTTTAGCTCTCTCAAATAAGTGAGAACATGTGGTATTTCAATTTCTGTGCCTCACTTGTTTCACTTAATATAACTTTCTCTAAGTCTATTTCTGTGCCTCACTTGTTTCACTTAATATAACTTTCTCTAAGTCTATACATGTTGTAGTGAAGGGTAATATTTCAGTCTTTTTTATAGTAAAGTAGATATCTATTGTGTAGATATACTGTGGTGTCCTTATCCACTCATCTGATGATAGACATTTGGGCTGGATCCAACTCTTGGCTATTGCCAATAGTGCTGCAATATACATTGGAATACAGATATCACTTCAGCATGACGATTTCCATTCCTCTGGGTATATTCCCAGCAGTGAGATAGCTGGGTCATATGGTACATCTATCTGTAATTGTTTGAGGAACCTCCATACCATTTTCCATAAAGGCTGCACCATTTTGCAGTCCCAGCAACAGTGTATGAGTGTTCCTTTTTCTCTGCTACCTCTTCAGCACTTACCATTCTCACTCTTTTGGATATTAGCCATCCTGACCAGAGTGAGATGGTATCTCAAAGTGGTCTTTATTTGCATTTCTGAGATGCTGAGAGATGTTGAGCACTTTTTCATGTGTCTGTTGGCCATTTGTATATCTTCCTTTGAGAAATGCCTGTTCAGCTCTGTACTAGTCCATTTTGAGATGCTACAACAGAAACACTTGAGACTGGGTAATTTATAAAGACCAGAGGTTTATATAGCTTATGATTCTGGGACAGCTGCATCTGACATGAGCCTCAGGCCGCTTCTACTCATGGCAGAAAGCTGTGGGTACAAGCAGGTGACATGGCAAGGGGAAGCAAGAGAGAGAGCAGAGGGTGTTCCAGGGTCTTTTTAAACACCCAGCTCTCATGGGAACTAATAGAGCAAGTACTCACTAATTAATTCCCCTGCCCCCAGGGAAAGCATTAATCCATTCATGAGGGATCGGCCCCCATGAATCAATGAATTTCCAACATGGCCACATTGAGGATCAAATTTCCAAATGAGTTTTGGAGGGGACAACACATTCAAATTCCAACAAGCTCCTTTGCCCATTTTTTAATTGGGTAACTTCTTTTTTCGCTGTAAACTTGTTTGAGTTCCTTTTATAATCTGGATATTAATCCTTTGTCAGATGTACATTTTGCAAATATTTTCTCCCACTCCATTGGTTGTCTTTTCACCCTGTTGTTTCTTTTGCTATGCAGAAGATTTTTAGTTTGATATAATCCCATTTGTTTATTTTTCCTGTAGTTGCCTGTGCTTTAGGGGTCATATTCATGAAA
Organism: Galeopterus variegatus; assembly: GCF_000696425.1. Lineage (NCBI taxonomy): Eukaryota > Metazoa > Chordata > Mammalia > Dermoptera > Cynocephalidae > Galeopterus > Galeopterus variegatus. The sequence goes on along the minus strand of NW_007740083.1, from coordinate 9,481 downwards.
TGTGTACCCACTCCTACTTCCTGGAGTTTTTCCCCTATGTTTTCTTTAAGGAGTTTACAGGATGTATATTTAATTCTTTAATCCATTTTGAGTTGATTTAGGTATATGGTGAGAGGTACAGGTCTAGTTTCATTCTCCTACATATGAATATCCAGTTTTCCTGGCACCATTTGTTGAAGAGGCAGTCTCTTCCCCAGTGTGTAGACTTGCTGTTTTTGCCAAAGATCAGATAGCTGTAGGCTTATGGGTTGATTTCTGGATTCTCTATTCTATTCTGTTGATCTGTGTGTCTGTTTTTATGCCAGTACCATATTGTTTTAGTTATTATACCTTTGTGATATACTTTAAAGTCAGGTAGTGTTATGCCTCCAGCTTAATTTTTTTGCTCAGGGTTGCTTTGGCTGTTGCATGGTGTTTTGTTATTCCATATGAATGTCTGGATAGTTTTTCTATTCCTAAGAAAAATGTCATTGGAATTTTGATGGGCATTGAACCTGTACATAACTTTGGGTAATATGGACATTTTCATAATGTTAGTTCTTCCAACTCAAGAGCATGGAATATCTTTCCATCTTCTTGTGCTCTCTTTAATTTCTCTTAACAGTGGTTTGTAGACCTCTTTGTAGACATTTTTCACATCGTTGGTTAACTTTATTCCTAAATATTTTATTTTTTGGTGGCTATTGTAAATGGGCTAGATTTCTTGATTTCTTTTTTGCAAGTTCACTGTTGGAGAATAGAAATGCTACTGAATTTGTGTGTTGATTTTGTATCCTGCTGCTTTGCTGAAATCATTTATCAACTCCAGGAGTTTTTTTGTAGAGGCCATTAGGCTGTTCGATACATATGATCATGTCATCTGCAAACAGGGACTGTTTGACTTCATCTTTGCCAATCCGGATGCCCTTAATTTCCTTCTCTTCTCTGATTGCTCTGACTAGTACTTCCAACACTATGTTGAATAGGAGTGGTGAGAGTGGGCATCCTTGTCTAGCTCCTGTTCTTAAGGGAAAAGATTCATTCAGGATGATATTGGCAGTGGGCTTATCATATACGGCTTTAATTGTGTTCAGATACTTTCCATCCATAGCTAACTTATAGAGAGTCATTATCATGAAAGAATGTTGAATTTTGTCAAAAGATTTTTCAGCATCTACAGAGATGATCATATGGTTTTTGTCTTTGCTTTTACCAATGTGGTGTATCACATTTTTTGATTTGCATATGTTGAGCCAACCTTGCAGCACTGGGATGAATCCCACTTGATTGTGATGTATAATTTTTTGTATATGTTGCTGTATTCTGTTAGCTAGTGTTTTATAGAGGATTATTACATCTATATTCATCAAGGATATTGGCATGTAGTTTTCTATTTTTGACACCTTTGTCTGCTTTTGGTATCAGGGTGATGTTTGCGTCATAGAATGAGTTTGAGAGAATGGCCTCTGTTTCAATTTTTTGGAATAGTTTGCAGAGAATTGGTATCATTTCCTCTTTGCAGGTTTAGCAGAACTCTGCAGTGAACCCATCCAGTCCTGGGCTTTCCTTTGTTGGGAGTCTTCTGATAACAGCTTCAATCTTTTATTTTTATTGGTCTATTCAGATTTTCTATACCTTCTTCGTTCTTTTATGGTAGTTTGTATGTGGCCAGAAATTTTTTCACTTCCTCCAGATTTTCAAAGTTCTTGGCACATAGTTGTCTAGAATAGTCTCTAATGATACCTTGTATTTCTGAGGTACCAGTTGTAATATCACCTTTTTGATTTCTAATTTTTGTTATTTGGGTCTTCTTTCTTTGTTTCTTAGTTAGCCTTGCTAAAGGTTTGTCAATTTTATCTATTTTTTCAAAAACCAATTTTTTGTTTCATTGGACATTTGAACTGTTTCTGGGGTTTCTATTTCATTTAGTTTTTCTCTGATCTTAATTATTTCTTTCCATCTACTAACTCTGGGTTTGGATTTTTTTTTTTTGTTGTTTTGCTAGATCTTTAAGGTGAAGATTTAAGTTGTTTATTTGCCATCTTTCCATTCTTCTGAAGTAAACATTTAATGTGATAAATTTACCTGTTAGTACTGCTGTTGCAGTGTCCCATGGGTTTTGGCAATTGGTCTGAACTGTTGTTGAGATCTTGTCCTTCTCTATTGATTTTTTGCCTAGATGCACTCCAATGTTGAGTGCAGTGTTCAGGTCCCCTGCTATTACAGAATTAGTGTGTATCTCATTCCTCAGATCTAATAGTGTTTGCTTTATAAATCTGGCTGCTCCACTATTGGGTGCATATATATTTATGTTTGTTATGGCTTCTTGATGGATAGATCCTTTTATCACTACATAGTGGCCTTCTGTATATCCTTTTGTGGTATTTGCTTTAGAGTCTATTTTATGTGATATAAGAATAACTACTCCAGCTCATTTTCATTTCTATTTGCATGGTATATCTTTTTCCACCTGATGGAGTTTGGATGTGTTGTCCCCTGCAAAACTCATGAGGAAATTTGATCCCCAATGTGGCAGTGTTGTAAACTGATTGAGTCATGAGGGCAGATCCCTCATGAATGGATTAATGCTCGCCCTGGGGGAGGGAGGGCTAATGAGTTAGTTCTCACTCTATTAGTTCCTGTGAGAGCTGGTTGTTTAATAGACCCTGGCACCTCCCCTCTCTCTCTTCCTTCCACTCTCTTGCTTCCTCTCATCATGTGAATTGCTTGTACCCACAGGCTAGCATTTTATTGATTTTTGTTTAGATTTCTTAAGTACCTTTGGGTCCATTCTTTATAATTTTCTGTTTGTCTTCTGTATTTATTGGTTTCTTGGGGTGGTAGATAACTTATTTTCTTCATTGTTAGCATTTTGGTTTTACTGGTAGGTTTTATTCTCTGAGTATTTATGACAATGATTGTTGTTTTTCAGGTATCAAACCCAGTACTTCCTTGAGAATTTGTTGTACAGCTGGCCATGTGGGAGTGAACTCCCGCAGTTTTTGTCTGCCTGAGAAATATACTATTTGTCCTTCATTTTGGAAGGATAGCCTTGCTGGGTAAAGTATTCTTGGCTGGCAATTTTTGCCCTTTCCTATTTTGAATACATGATCCCATTCTTTTCTGGCTTTTAGGGTTTCTGATGAAAAGTCTGATGTTATTCTGATTGGGGCTGCCTTTCAAGTAACTTGCTTCTTCTCTCTTGCAGCTTTTAAGATTCTCTCTCTGTCAGTTTTGCCAGTTTGACTGTAACATGTCTTGGAGAGAACCTTTTGGAGCTGAATATGTTTGGGCATCTTTGGGCCTCCTGAATCTGAAGATCTGTGACGTTCCTTATACCTAGGAAGTTTTCTGCTATTATTTCATTGAATATGTTTACAATGCCATTTCCTTTCTGCACCCCTTCTGGAATACCCATGATTCATATATTTGAACACTTAAGGTTGTCTGTTCTCTCTCTTAGATTGTCTTCATTTTTTAAATTATCTTTTCTTTTTTCTGGTCTGCCCATGTTAATTCAAACAGCCTGTCTTCAAAGTCAGAAAATCTCTCTTCTGCTTGTTCTAGCTTGCTTGTTAGGCTCTCTTTTTCTACTTTCTTTTCTTTCTTTTTTTTTCATTTAATGTATCCTTCAGCTCCACCAGCTCTGCTACATTCTTTTTCAGGGCATTGATTTCTTTGTACATATCTTCTTTGAGATCCTGTATATTTTTTTCATTTCACTCTGTTGTCTAACTGAGTTTTCCTGTATCTCATTTAGTTTACATAGAATTGTTGCTATAAATTCCTTGTCAGTCATTTCAAAGACTTCCTTTTCTTCATAGAATTGTTGCTGTAAATTCCTTGTCAGTCATTTCAAAGACTTCCTTTTCTACATGATCTAGAGGTTGAGAGTTATTGTTTTCCTTTGGTGGTGATGTGCTTTCTTGATTTTTCATATTTCTGGTTTCTTTCCTTCTGTGTTTAGTCATTGTGGCAGGGGATATAACAGTCTATTCATTTTACCTTGATGTGTGGCTTCAGTCCTGAAGGGACTTCCAATTGTGGGCAGCTGGAACTAGCCTGAGCTGGGGCTCCAAAAGTTTCTGCCTATTCTGGCACAGCTGGTTTGGGGCATGTGGTTCCAGTGGCTCTCCGGTCTCTCTGCATGGTGGGGACTGGACTGGGCTGGAGGGTCCATGGCACCTGCCTGTTCCAGCATGACTGAACCAGGGCATGTGGGCCTGGTGGTTCTCAGGTCTGTCTAAGCAGCAGGAACTACCTGGGCTGGAGGACCCACAGTGCCTGATTTTCCAGCATAGACATAGGGCCTCTGGTTGTTGCTTTTTAATTGTTGAAAATTGGTTGATTTGTGGGAGAGTGACAATAGGAACCATCTACTCCACCATCTTGACTGAAAGCTATCAGACAATATTTAATTTTAAAAGGAAATGTCCTTATTATACCAGGAACATGAAGACAACTGATCTGCACCTAATAAAGTATGCCCTTTACACCTACTGATTCTTTCCCAGACTCCACCATAAAAAGATTCATAATAAAGATGCCTAATATCAATAGATGTCAAAGTTCACAGTGAAAGGCATAAGAGGAAATGGTCAAGTAGCCTTTTTAAGAAACTCCAAATAGTTGAACAAAACATTTTATAACCTGAAGATAACTGGCCATTTCCAAACGTCCTTGCAAAGTGATATATCATGAGCTTTAACATTATTTGTCATGTAATTATTCTCCATCATGTAACTCAATTATTCCTTGTATGAAATCTCTGATGTGGAATATGTTGTGAGAATTGGTTTTTTAAAAAGAGATCATATCACTTCACTTGTAAGGGTTCTTTCCAGTAAAATTTTGGGGGAATCCTGATAACACACATTTGATTAAAGTTCTTTCCACATTCGCTACATTTGTCTGGATTCTCTCCAATATAAATCCTCTTATGACTCCAGAATCATGAATGGTTGATAAAAAGCCTTACTGCATTCATTGCAATTGTGAGGTTCTAGTTCAGTATAAATTTTCTGTTATTCATGTTTCAATCCTTGTGTAAAAGTCATAGCATGCATACAAGGTTTCTGTGGGTGAAACAAAGATGTATATTTTGATGCTAGTGAGTTTTGAGTCCTGAGAAAAACCTCTGCCACATATATTACAGTTATGTTTCTCCTTCGTATGGACCCTAGATGCCCATTAATGTTTGAATCCATGATGAGGAGTTTGCCACAGTCATTCCATTTGTAAGATTTTTCTCAAGTATGAATTCTCTGATGTTGTGTAAGGTGTGGATTGCGACTAAAGACCTTGTCACATTCTTGACATCTGTAAGGCCTACTGGAGGGGTAGCAAGCTGTGAACGCTGAAAAAAGTATTTGCCACACTCATGACATGCATACGGTTTTACTACAGTATGGATTACCTGATGTGCAGTTAGGCTGGAAAGCACACTAAAGGCTTCGTCACACTCACTACACTTGTTTGGTTTTTCTCTGGTAGAAATTCTATGACAAATTGCAAGGTTTGAACTTTGAGTAAACACCTTGCCACATTCATCACATTTGTAAGATTTTGCTCCAGTATGAATTACCTGATGTGTGGTTAGCTTTGAATGTGTATGAAAGGATTTGCCACACTCATTACACTTGTAAGGTTTTTCTCCAGTTTGAATCCTCTGATGCCTTGCATGAATTGAACTTTGAATGAAGACATGGACAAATTCATTACACTTAGTAAAGTTTCTCTCCAGTATGAACTCTATGATTTTTTGTAAGTTTTGAAGGATAACAGAAGTCCTTACCACATTCATCACATTTATGAGTTTTTTCTCCAGAATGGATTACCTATTGACTTACAAGTCATGAAAGATGACTGAAAACCTTGTCACATTCACTACATTTGTAAGGTTTTTCCCAAGTGTTTGTTTTTTGTCCCTGTGTGAGTGATGAAGAATAGAACATATCATTCCCATAATTTTTAGAAGTGAGAGTTTTGACACTGGAACAAAGTCCTTCAACTGGAGAATTGAAAAACCCTTTTTCATAGACTTCTCACTCATAAACTTTCCATTCAGATTGAGACAGCTGCAGCTCAGGCAGATGTGACTGAAAGCTAAATCCAAGCTGAGTCTTATCAGGCATTTTTCCTGCATGCCTTCTAACATGTTGACCTCTTCTACCAGTGAGACTTTCTTTTAGGGTCATGGGCACTCCTTTGTAATTTCTTTCATAATCTCTCCACTGACATTCAAAGTCATGTATATTTTTCTGGTCTTCCCTGAAGGAAAAGTCTTCAGTGTCATGGCTTTTATGTCTTTCCAACATCATTGTTTGGAATACTTCTCCTGTACTCTTGTTCCCTTTTGATGGTAATTCCTTCATTATACATTCATAAAATATATCTACAAAATACAGAGAATCATAAGTTTCCAATTAATTATATTATGTAAGCAAATCACACTGAAAAACATAGCACTATATCAAAAATAATACTTATATTGGACCGACTCATGAAACTTCACAACCATGAAATTCTGTTTTCAAGAATACATGTCAGCCCTGAAAGATAAAGGGATTTCTACACCGTGAACCCAACTGGCAAAAAACACATGCCTATTTATTATAGACAAAGAAATGCTAATCCACAATATGACATACTACTATAAGAAATAATCCACAGAACACTCATATAATGAGTGATTAAAGTGGCAATTTTGAATATCAGAATAATAGCACAGAAAAAACAAGGAAGAATTCAATAGAACAATGTTAAAAAAACATTATTTTTCTAAATACCTGTTATAAAACAATCTATAATCATACAGAGCATTTTGCAATATTAACAAGAGGCATGTGAATGTTATATTGCATGATGCATGCTGGAAAACCATCATCTGTAAATCATAGTAAAAATTAATAAATCATTCCAGCAACCCATGATAAAACAAGCAGGCAAAGAATTAGTAACCACATTTACAAAAAGTTACAGTCTGTAATTGCAAAGAATTTTCTCCTAAGAAAAAAGCAAGGATTTCTCTTTCAAAACCAGCACACAATGCAAGAACTGGAATATTCAATTGTAAAATATAGTTTATTGTATATTGGTGAAACATAATTCTATATAATTATGGGGATCAAAGTGATGTCATGATATATGTATATCATGTGGAAGGATGGAATCAAGCTTATTATCATATCCATCACTTCAAAAACTTATCATTTACTCCTAAAATTTAATTGGAACTTTGTACCCATTCACCCGTATCTCCCTATTTCCTCCCCTCCCAGCCTCAGGTAACCACCATTCTTTTTGCTTCTATCAATTTTAATTGATTTAAGGTGTACATATAAGAAGAAATCAGCAAGTCAAGATGGCAGGGTAGATGGTCCCAAGAGTCAGTCTCTCCCAGAAATCAACCAATTTACTCCTATATAAAAAAGCAACAACAGCCAAGCTGAGGCCGCTAGAGCTCAGTGGATGAGGAGGAGAGACCTACAGAGTGCATGAAGGTGGGAGAAACCGTGATGAGAGAAAGAAGAAACTACTCTGGCCATTTTGTGCTGTGGCCACTTTAAGGCTGGAGCTCCTGAGCACATGGAATAGGAGCCAGTGAAAGCTACAGCTGTGCCCTTTGGATGGAGTTGGTTTGAGGCGACAGGGGAGAGGAGGGCCTCGGTGGCCCCCAGGACAGCAAGACCACTAATAGGGTTCCTGTGTACCCACATAGGAGTGAGGACCACAACAAGTGAAAAAGTGGAGCTGCTCAGAGGCTGGTGAGTCTTTGCAAGAGACTGGTGCATTGCCCATCACATGGGAAGTGTTGCAGCACCGGCAGTGGGAGAGATGGGCCCACCAAGGAAACACTGGGGCACAGAAAGGACAGCTGATCTACATCCCAATCAGTGCAAGACCATTCACAGGAGACTGGTCAGGAATATAGAAATGCATGAGGTGCAGTTTGATAAAAAGACTCAGGCCCAGATCAGAGTTACTACTCAACCCAGGTGCACCAAGACTCTGGAGAGTCAGAAGTACTTATAAAGTCAACCATTATAACCTGTGCTGCACAAAAAGCCTTCCCTAGGGAAACAGAAGGAAAGCAGCAATTTAGCTAAACCACAAAGCTCAAGTACTTGTCCCCACAGGAAGTTCCCCCATGTTAGAAGTAAGCAAAAGACAAAAAAATTAGTTCCAGCTCAGACACACAATTAGCACCTCAGGTCTGCACAGGGATGGGAGGTATGGAATCAGGGGCTGGAGCCCCCTCCCACAATCAGGTGCACCACTCCAGCACCTCTGGGCCAGCCCAGGGACATAAGGGATGGGGCCAAGTTCTGGGATGCCCTCCCCTCAACCAGGTACACCATGCCAGTGCCTCAGGGCCACCCAGGGACCAGAGGGATGGATCAGGGGACCAGACACCTCCCACAACCAGGCACACCACCAGTGCCATGGAGCATGCCAAAAACATCACCTCCACATGGTGGGCCCACCACAGTTACCACAATAACCATGGCTGCCATGAAAGAGGCTAGATGCCACAACCACCACACAGATGGTCCACTAGCCACTGGAGTACACTGATACAGTGAGAGTCACCAGCAGAGATAAAGAAGAGGATGTCTCCCCCCAACAAAGATCATTCCAGAGTGAAAGAAGCACCATCTAGGATTCAAAATGGCGACGGGTCTGGAGCGCCCGCGTCAGGAAACAGCACGATCCTGAGAGCTGTGTGCTGTGATACCAGAGTATTGATTGCATTTCCAAGAGCAACAAAGGACGAATAAATCTTTCCAGGGAGGATGGGGTGAGATTGGACAAGGGACATAAAGAACAAGTAGTATTTGTAACAATATAATATGATTTGAATGATGTATCCCAACGTTGAACGACAAAAATATGTATAATCAATTTCTATTCAATAAAAATTATAAATAAATAAATAAATAAATAAAGTGTACATATAAAGGAGAACATGCAGTACCTATATTTCTGTGCCTGAATTATTTCACTTAGCAAAGTTCATCCATATTAAATGTTGGTTCATCCATGTTGCATATACAACCTCCTTCTTTTGAGGGCTTAATACAACCCCATTCTCAATATATACCACATTTTCCTTATCCATTCATCCATGATGAACACGTACGTTGATCCTATAACTTGCCTATAGTGAGAAATGCTACAGTGAACATAGAGTGCACATCTCTCTTGGACATAATGATTTCAAATCCTTTATAGATAAACCCAAATGTAGGACTGCTACACCATATAGTAATTCAGCCTTTTAGTTTTAGAAAAACTTCCGTACACTTTTCCATAATGGCTGTACTAATTTACATCCTCACAAACTGCACAAGGCTTCCCTTTTCTTCATATCCTCCTTACCTCTTATCTTTTGTCTTTCTGACAATAGCCATTCTGACAAATCTTAGGTGTTATCTCATTGTAGTTTACATTTGCATTTCCATAATTAGTGATGTTGAGCTTTTTTCATCTATCTGTTGGC
>NW_007740082.1:31461-32159 GCF_000696425.1 Galeopterus variegatus | reverse complement strand
TATATCTGTTCACCCAGATGGTAGGGAGAGGATGGGGATTTCTTTTTTGAAGTAATTTCGCCTGTATAGGCTGCAGGTCATGTTTAGTCATGAGTGGTGCTTTTGAGGCATATGTTGGTGTGGTCAATTTGTTATAAAGGAATAACTTAGAATTATCCAATTTACCCGGATACTCTGTGGGAGTTCAATGACCGCAAAATCATTTGTGTTATTTTAAAAATCTTTTGGGGATTTAGAGAACTGCCACGCTAACCGAAACATCGAAAGAGAAAGCAAAAGCAGTACTGCAAAGCTGAGGCAGGAGCCCTTATGGTTGCAGCAAGTGCTTGTAGCTGTGGCCTTGCCAACAGCTCTCCCTCCGGCGGCCCTGCCAACTCAGAGAGGGCAGCCCAAGCGGATTCCTTTAGGATCCTGCCATGGCATGGGCCGCGTCAATTAGTGGCCTTTGGAGTAGGATGACCATAAAGATTATTCTGTAATATTGGCCAATTTTGTGGATGAAAAGGGCTTTATCAATAATTATGGAGGCATAATAGACTTAAACTGAATTGACTGTCCTTGACAAACTGGGAATGGGAACCCCCAACCTTAGAGGGACCTTTATTTAAAAGCACACAGCTGCTCATAAATTGGTTTCTAATCTCCTTATTTGACATTCTTCCTTCTCTGCAGACTGAGTAGTTACACCCTTTCTCCTT
>NW_007740082.1:29429-30778 GCF_000696425.1 Galeopterus variegatus | reverse complement strand
TTGTAATGACGAGGTTCCAACTTGTCAGAGAGGAACCATCGCTTTTTGCTAATAATAACTAATATTTACTGAGTATGTGCTACATGCCAATGATTTGTAAGGCACCACAGATAAATTAAATCATCTAATTCTTATAATAACCCTGGGAGATAGATACTATGCAGAATAAAAATAACAACATGAGTCATAAAGAGGTTCAATATTTTGCCCCAAATCTGCAACCAGCGAGTGGTAGAGTTGAAATCTGAACCCAGGCTACCTGGCCTAGGATCCAGTACGTAACCTCTGTGCTGTAGTTTCCTCTTTTGTCCACTTGGTGGAGGACTTTCTTCTCCTTGCCAGAATGCAGGGAAAAAAGGGTATGCTTTGAGGTTCTGATTACAGATCTTTCATTTTGGAGAATTCTGACAGATGCCTGAGGAAAATAAATAGGTAGAGAAAGGAAAAGGAGTCACTGAAGGAGGCAGAAAAGTAGGAAGGGGAGAGTGGTATCCTGAAAACCTGCTGAGGACGAATGAGCTTCATGAAGAAAGATACTTCCACAGCCTTCAGTGTGACAGAGTCATCAAGATTGAGGTGCAGTGTAACGTAACACCCTCCGCTAGATATGCTAATTGTGAAGATCTTTGGCCTGCCTTAGCAAGAAAAATTTTAAGTGAGTGGTAGAAGTGAAAGGTAGATTTTGGGGGTTGAGCAGCAATTGATAATTAAAGCACAGATGGAGTGAGCAGGGGTTAATCCTTGTAGAATCTCTTGAGTGGGAGGGAGGAGAATGGTACAGAGTTAGAAGGTTAGTAAGGAGCTTTAAATGGAGGCTTATGAATGTTGTGCATGCTTATATGCTAATTGCAAGGCAACAGTTGAGAAAGAGTACAAAAGAGAGAGGATAACTGATGGGTCAACTTCTCTGAAGAAGACATTGGGACAAAATACAGGGAACAGGTAGATGAATTGGTTTAGAAAAGGAGATAGGACAATGCTATTCTGAGACAGTTGAGTGCTTTTCTTTAGACATGTTCATCAGATTGAGTTAATTCACTGTCATTAAGTAAATTACCTAATCCTCTCCATGAGAGTGTACTTCAATCCCTGGCTACAAGGCTTGTTCCAAGTACATTATTGTTGTTGTTACTGATGGCTCAGTCAGAGGTTATCTATGTGTATTAGTCCATTTTGTGTTGCCATAACAGAATACCTGAGACTGGGTAATTTATAAAGGAAAGAGGTTTATTTGGCTTAAGATTCTGGGACAGCTGCATCTGGCAGGGGCCTCAACTCAAGGCAGCCGGCGGGTACAAGCAGATCACATGGTGACAGGAAGCAAGAGAGAGAGAGAGGAGAGGTGCCAG